>NC_090725.1:167434090-167471590 GCF_036898095.1 Palaemon carinicauda
TGCAAGAAAATCTTTTTATTCGCCCCAAAGGAATATGATAAGTAAAACTAATTTTCTGTCCCTACCATACCATCCCAATTTTGAGTCTGTAATCGCTCCTCTTAGATTGTTGGGGATTCATACTGCATTTTCTTATAGGAATACAATAGGCAGAAATCTGATTTGCAACACACCTGACAGTGATGAGGGTATAGTTTATAAGATACCATGTTTATGTGGACATTTTTATATTGGACAATCAGGAAAATCATTAGATAAGCGAATTTTAAACCATAAGTATAATATAAGAACAAACAACAAAAGTAATGCCATTTGTATACATAATAATATATGTAGTTATCCAGTAGATTGGCAACAGTCACAAATTTTGTTCAAGAATACTGATTTTATAGAGAGGAATGTCATTGAATCAGCATGTATATTTTATAGTAGGAATAAGAATTTTAATTTATCTCCAGGCATATATAAATTGGATCCTTTTATCTTACACTGTGTAAAGTGTCAATACAAACTTGAAAATGTTTTTCAATAGTTCTTTCTTTTTTGGCTTGTTTTATCTACTTGGGTGCTTGTCAAACATTCCATTACTTGTTTTCATGTAAATTTGTAGTTTCAACTTTTACTACTTTTATCCCCTTGTTAAGTGACTTTTGCCTGTTGGGTAGTAATAGTATAATTATATCTTTCTTTTTTTTATGATTTGAAGCCTTTCCTGTATGTACAAACGTGTGTAATATTTCTTTGTATAATAAACGCTCCAAGAAGAGGTCCATTGGCGGACGAAACTGTTGAGCATTTTTACATATACACAACTTTCAATTTTCCTTATGTAGACTACTATATATTGACTTATCTTCGTGCTGAGGAAGATTACATCTGATGTATATATATATATATATATATATATATATATATATATATATATATATATATATATATATATATATTTCTTTATATATGTAAATATATATATATATATATATATATATATATATACATATATACCCATATATATATATATATATATATATATATATATATATATATATATATATATATATCTATATAGATATATATATATATAGATATATATATCTATATATATATATATATATATATATATATATATATATACATATATATATATACACATATATATATATATATATGTATACATATGTATATATATATATATATATATATATATATATATATATATATATATATATATATATGTATATATATAAATATATATATGCATATATATATATATATGTGTGTGTATATATATATATATATATATATATATATATATATATATATATATATATATATATATATATATATATATATGTATATATATATATATATATATATATATATATATATATATATATATGTATATATACATATATATATAAATATATATGTGCATATATATATATATATATATATATATATATATATATATATATATATATATATATATGTTGTTTTAGTCCAGTATTTCCCAAATCTAGCTAGGATGGATTTCACTATTAACTTCAAATATATTCAGAGGAAAATCACTCCTCGTCATTGCTTTATAACATAATTGATAGCAGTTAGGCCTACCAATATGATGAATAAAACTCGTTTCTGATATAAGCATATATAGAGTACTCATAAAATGAGAAATAAGGGTAATTCGCTTGACTTTCACACTGGTTGCCGTACATGAAAAACTATAACCACAATTATAAATGTTATTGATAGCAATTCTACATGGTACAAGGAATTTCATGTTCTGTAACAAGTCTTTAACATCAGTATAGAATCTTTTACTTATGTGTTAATTTAAACTCATCTTTAAACCTTAATTGTTTATTTATTTATTTTTTATATTGCACTGAATTACGAATATCTAGTTTTAAGATGACACCAATATGAATATCCAACTAGCAAAAACATAAAACACATAAATTGATCAAAGCGATGTTCGATAATCGCATCATTTTCTTTAAGGTTTTAATGGGCAATTTTTTACACAAGATAACAGCATTGAGATTTATATCCACTGACAAAATATTGTATATCTTATTTTTCTTTATATTGTTAGCGGTTAACTTAACCCTGTCATTTTGAATTTTCATTATTGTTCGACTTTTATTGATGATGTTGTTAGGAATAATCTTTCAAAGGGAAGATTATTATGAATGTCTTAAAAGCTTAAAATTATTGTGAAGTTATGGGTAGTAGCCTAATAGTATTCATATTTATCATTATCATCATCAAGTTCGTCTTATGTGATTTTTCAGTCATATAAATGTCAATAAGGTGAATTAATTTTGAATTCCAGAGAAGTTAATTGGCTACATGCAAATGTAATGCTTTGTGTTCTATTGTGACGTCGTATAAATCTAATGCAGAAAAAATCCTGCTAGGTGGAAGATTCTCAAAGAGTGACATGGTGTTTATAATGGAAGTGATATCATTTGAAATGAGTCTCATTTCCATAGATATATTTTTAATAGGAATCTCTTGAAGAAACTCCTTTTATGAAGTGAATAGGAATAATTATAGTTACTTCCTATAACATTATGAAGACGTAAAATTTTACTACAAAGATCCTTAATGAGAAGCATTATGGAATGAGGTACGGATCGTGTGACAGTTATTAAACTCAGACCAAGTGGACATTGTGAACACAATGGTACCATGAAAAAACGCACAATCTTGTTGGACAACAAGGAAAGAAAGTGAAGAGACCCTGACACTTGCACGAATTTGTGTCACGCATTGTCACGACTTGAGTCGTGAACTGGCGTGAACTATGCGTGAACTGGAGTGAACTTGTTGTGAACTTGTCGTGACATCGTGGCTTGTCGTGGCGAGAATTTTGAAATGTTCAAAATTTTGGTCACAACAAAATTTTTGTGAACTATGCGCGAACTGTTCGTGAACGCATCATGAACAGTGCGGGACGATGTGGGAGGATGTGTGCCAGTGCGTGGCAATGCGTGCCATGCCACGACTGTCACGAACTGCCACGAATAGTTCACGAACAGTTCACGTCGAGTTCACGACTAATTGACGACATGTTCACGAATATGAGCGCGTCGCAGCGTGGCCGTGCCTTACCACTGACATGGTCACGTGTACTTTACGCATTGATGGCACGAGCAGTTCACGTCTAGTTTACACACTTCACGACCACTTCACGCACTTCACGACCAGTTCACGCACTTCACGACCAGTTCACGCACTTCACGACCAGTTCACGCACTTCACGACCAGTTCACGCCGGTTCACGACCAGTTCACGCCGGTTCACGACCAGTTCACGCTAGTTCACGACTACTCCGCGACAGTGGCGCTCGTGTGGGTGTTGGGGGTTATATAAAGAGCTTCGAGGACACTGCTCGCCCTTCCAGAGCTTGCCAGCGAAGAGACAACATGCCAAGAACCAGGCTGACAAAAGGAAGGGGGAGAAGGCTAGAAGCCAACATGCTAGAGGCAGAGACCGCTGATCGAGATATTTCTCCTCACTCATCAATATCAAGTCTCGATCTCGTGATCCCGGAGACACAACAGGATACAAGCCAGAGACAGCCATCCAGTGAGGACGAGATGAAGCAGAAGAAGCGGGTTAGGATGTCGAAGAAAGAAATCCCTGACTACCACTGGACAGAAGAGGCGGAGACTATGTTGGCCGACCTTGTGAAGGAGAACCCCATGCTGTTTGACAAGAAGCACAAGGAGTGGATCAACGTGGTAGCCAAGAACAGTCGGTGGGACCAACTTGGAGAGAAGCTGGAGCCTCCTGCCACTGGTGCCCAATGCAAGAAGCGTTACGAGAACTTGAGGACCAGGGTGGGGAAGATTATGAAGAAGGAGAAGAAGAGTGGAGCTGGCCAGGCCCAAAGGAGTGCCCGTGAGGACCACGTCATGGAGATGTGGGCTTTCCTCATACAATACATCGTCCGGGGAGAGACAGTCTCCAGTGAGCAGTTTCCTGGCTCAAAATCAGGTGCAGTGACGGTCAGCGACGGAGACGATGATGAAGTGAGGTCCACAGGTTCCCACAGCCAAGCATCTACCAGCACCTGGAAGGACAAGGGCAAGGGGAAGCGGTCCACCCCAACAACAATAGGCACCACACCCAGCGACACCTGGGTGTCTGACAAGGACATCAGTACTGTAGTGAAAAATGTGAGAATCCAAATGTCTACATGTAGATTGTATTCCAGTTTCATCCATTGTTTTTGACAGAATGTGAAATATGTTGCATTAAAATGCTGTACTAAATTGTTACAATGGTTGTATGTTTCAGATCATGTCCAAAGCAGAATCCTTGGCAACCTCATTCACCGGCCAGCACAAGATAGTTCACATGCATGCCATCCCAGAGGACTACTGGCATGAATTCCAGATAGAGTGCCTCAACCTTGTACACCGCTACAGGCAGGTCTTCCAGCAGCCACATCAACAACCAATCATGATGACCTGGCCAGGCCCACAGCAGCAGCAACCTTAGCAGCCCCCTCAGCAGCAGCAGTTCTGGCATCCATCTCAACCAGCATCCTCGCAGGCACCGCCAGAGCAGCAGCATCAGCATCGTCCAGCCAGTCATAACTGGATGCCGCCCCAGTCACCACAGTATTCAGGCCAGTCTTCCTAGCCCCGTAACATGGAGTGGCAAACCAGGGATGCCACCTCCACCGTCAGCCACCCTTGTCCAGGGTCCTTCACCATCAACTCCATTATCGTCACCCACCCTTGTCCAGGGTTCTTCACCATCAACTTCATTATCGTCACCCACCCTTGTCCAGGCTCCTTCATCAACACCTTCATTGTTGCTGTTTTAATGTAAATAAATTGATTTCTTATTTCAAAACACTTCTATAACCTTAAAATAAAGAGAAGGAAAATGGAAACGAAAAAATTATAAAAAAGAAAGAAAAATAAACCAAAAAAAATTTGATGTTTGCTGTTTAAATGTAAATAAAATGATTACTTAATTTCAAAACACTTTTTTTTCTGTATAACCTTTAAATAAGGTGAAAAAATGGAAACGAAAAAAAAATAAAAAACAAAACAAAAAGGAAAGAAAAATGAACCAAAAAATAAAGGGCAAAAAAAAAAAAATACCAGCAAGGACACTGACTGAGATGAGATGAGACACTTGTAAATATTTGTAAATAATTGGAATGTGATACATGTACATATTTGATGTCTGCTGTTATAATGTAAATGAAATGTTTTTTTTTTTTTTTAAATATAGGGCAACAAAAATACACACGAAAAAGGTACGTTTCTTTTATTTAAAAAATGGAACAACTATGCAGCTCATGGAACTACTACAATTTTTTCTTGCCAAGGGACAGCACCAGCAGAGGACATGTAGTAATGTGAAAGGTAGTCTCGCTGATCCTTTGCATCCTTCTGGGTATGATGGCCGGTTAGAGGCACCAGCCCCTGCAGGTGTTGCTCAGTCCTCCATCCACCAGGGATCAGATCATGTGTGTCAGGATCTTCGTAGTCCACTTCTGACATTGGGTATGGGTATCTGATGAGGACGAGGTTGTGCAGGACACAGGCACACATGGTGATCAGGTTGATGGTGTTGGGGTTCTGCTGCATCATCGTCAAGAAGCAACGGAACCTTTGACTTAAAATTCCAAAGGCATTTTCCACGACACGTCAGGCACAAGACAGCCTGTAGCTATATATTCGTTCTCGTAGGACTTGTGACCGATGGGAGAATGGTTTCATCATCCAGGTTCGGAGAGCAAAGGCGTCATCCTCTACGAAGTGATAGGGCACTGGGTGGTCATCATTAGGGAGTGGTTCTGGTTGAGGCACTCCAGCTATGTTGTCTTCTACAGCATCATGCAGGGAACAGTTTCTCCATGTTCCTCCATCCGACGCACCACCCTCTGCCCCAACATCCACATAGAGGAACTTGTAGGTAGCATCTGCCACTGCCATCAGTACAATGTTGTGGAAGCCCTTGTAGTTGTAGTAGTAAGAGCCAGCATTGCGTGGCTTCTTTATGGTGATGTGCTTTCCGTCCACAGCCCCCAAATAGTTGTGGTAATTCCATCTGGAGCTGAACCTGGCAGCAACTTCCTTCCAGTCCTCTTCAGTTTTGGGGCAGCGCAGCACTTCGTCCTTGTAGACCGCGATGACGGTTTTACACACCTCAGGTATGAATTTGCAGATGGTACTTGCTTCAATCCTGAAGCTGTACTGCAGACTTTGATAGGAATTTCCAGTGGCTAAAAAGCGGAGGGTGGCAGCAAACTTGAGTCCAACTTGAAGCGGTTCCCTCATGAAGGTGGACTGCTTCTGGAGGTGCGGGGTTAACTTGTCAACCATTTCTTGAAACAGGTCAGGTGTGATTCTGAGGTAATTTTTGTAGCCCCTTTGATCTTCCTTGTGGAGTTCAGTCAATAGACTGTCATACTGTCCAAACTCGTGCCTTCTGGTTAACCATTCCCTGACCCACACTTTCATTTGTATCTTTCTTCAAGGTGGGGTTACCTTTTGTTTCTCTTCTTCCTCTGCCAGCCTTTTCTGCTGCTCTCCAACAATGGCTAGAGCAGCTGCCAGGTATAGGTATCTTCTCCTCTTTGCAATGGTGTCTCTGACAGTAAGCATTGTTGTCTCTTCGAAAGCCAATCCAAGAATGTCCTCGGGTTGGAGAAGCCCCATTTTTATATGGCGTGGCCAAGTCGGCACGACACCATCTGAATTGCGTGAACTCGTCGTGCCAATGCAGGAAGTGCGCAAACTATGCGTGAACTCGTCGTGAACTCGTCGTGCCAGTTCGTGCCAATGTGGGCACACGTTCGTGAACTGATCGTGAACTCATCCTGAACTATGCGTGAACTCGTCGTGAACAGTGCGGGAACCCCCCAGTGCGTGCCACAAAATGTCACGACTTGCCACGACAAATTCATGGCAGAAAGTCGTGCAAGTGTCAGCCTGGCATTAGTCTTTTTCCGTAACCTGCTGTTAATATCATGTTATGTATTAATTTGTTAATCGAAACCATTTTTATAAAATAGACTAGTGATCTTGTCTGAAAGCAGCAGCAAAGTGTCTTTTGTGTTTCATTATTTTAATAAAACTTAGTAGAGATTGCTGTAATCGCAAGAGTACTAATTAGTTGATCGACACTAATTTCATAATACAGACCAGTGCTCTTGTCTGATAGCAGCACCAAAGTGTCGTTTGTAATTCTGTAACTGAATACTATATTAAAATATTGAGACTTCTCCAGATTTATTAAAGACAATTGTAGATTGAGATGTAAAGATTGAGACTATAAAATAGATAAAGTATTATGTCTAAAGTAAAACCGGCTTGATATTAATTTATTACACTTTAGATAGCATAAAATGTGTAGTAAACTGAAAACTGCTTGATACAAATTTATTGCACATAAAATGGTATAAAAAGTATAAAGTAGAGCATGCTTAATACGAATTTATTGCACATTAGATAGTATCAGATGTGTAATGTAAAACCTGCTTGTTACCAATTTATTGCACTTTAGATAGTATGATATGTGTAAAGTAAAAGCTACTTAATACCAATTCATTGCAATATAGATGGTATAAAATGTGTTAAGTAAAACGTGCTTAATACCAATTTATTGCACTTTAGACAGTATAAAATGTGTAAAGTAAAACCTGCTTGACAGCAATTTATTGCACTTTATATAGTATAAAATGTGTAAATTAAAACCTGATTAATACTAGTTTATTGCACTTTAGATAGTATAGCATGTTTAAAGTAAAACCTGCTTGATAGTAATTTCCTGCACTTCAGATAGTATGAAATGTGTAAAGTAAAAACTGTTTGATACCAATTTATTGCACTTTAGATAGTTTAAATTGCGTAGAGTAAAACCTGCTTAACACCGATTTATTGCACTTTAGATAGTATAAAATGTGAAAAATTAAACCTGCTTGATACCAATGTATTCCACTGAGTGGTATTTTGTAAAAATGTAAATTCTCTTTAGATATACAATGAAGTATATTTCTAACCCATCTGTATTATTCAATGTTATGATTTTTTTGCGTATAACTGTTACCACCTCGAGTCTGGTCATTATTATTGTTAAACTATTTAAGGTTCAAGACATTTATTTTCTAATCCATAAAATAACCAGAAATAACCTAACATATGTGGTAAATAGCAACAATTCAGCTCTAAACTCCTACTAAAATCAGCATCCTGACATTGAAGCTCTTTCTACATAGGCCAAACTATCGTAATATCACCAAGAATAGGTGAGTGTACTCTATGCTAGCAGTGTTAGTTTCCAAATCTATTAGAATATATTGTCTTCTACGTATGAGGGTTTTTATTATTATACACGACTTATTTTTCACTAGTTCTGGAATTCCATTGAATCGCTAAGAATTTTGATACCATTAGTATTGTTATGAATAGCAGCATTAGCACCACTAGAAAAGACTATTAGAATTTGTATCAGAAATATGAAATCCAAATAGTACAGACTTCTACAGTAAATGTAGCCCAGAAGAATTTCTCGATACCGAACTTTTCCGTCCTTAGCTAGACTTCTTTTTTTTGAATTAGCACAATCTTGATTATATATATATATATATATATATATATATATATATATATATATATATATATATATGTGTGTGTGTGTGTGTGTGTATGTGTGTGTGTGTTTACATATATATATATATATATATATATATATATATATATATATATATATATATATATATATATATATATATATATATATATATATATATATATATATATATATATATATATATATAATATATATATATATATATATATATATATATATATATATATATATATATATATATATATATATGTAGATATTATGAATGCATGTGAATAGATAGTGTGTATAAAAACTCAGGAATTATATTACTCTTCCTACCAAAAAATCCTCCATAACCTAATTCTGTTTACAAAGAAAATAAAACAGAAAAAAGAACTTTCCCAAATAATTTCCATGGGGCCCACCCGGTGCCTACCCACCCTTTATTATGACAATAACACCCCCCTTCGCCATGCTCTCTATAGTCCTTACTCCTGTGTATTCCCTTCCCTCGCCCTCCCCTCCCACCACCATTTCTTGGAGAGGAAGAAAGATTGAGAAAAGTTAGACCTTCGTCTTTCTTTCTTGGGGCCTCATCCTCCTTCCGACCCCATTCCAAACCAAGCCTCTCACGCCGCACACTTTTTACGACACCCCTGCTTCCCCTCACCCCCACATACTATCCTAAAGCCCCTTCTCTCTTGACTGGGGGGAGTGGATAGATCGTGGAAAATCGATTTCTGCGCATATAAAAAATATTCTTTGGTTTTAGGTTACCAAGAGCATCTTTCTTTCTCTAGTCTTATTGGTTAAAGAATGTAGAGATGCCAGGAAATGGGATATACGTCATTTTTTATAGTTTTTCAAAAAATAGGAATAGTTAGAAACAAAAAAGATCATTGAATAATTACATATAGGTCTTCTCTTTTTATTTTCATCCCATCGGTATTGTAATTTAAACAGTTACCGAAAAAAACATTGTTATCTGTAATAACAATGCAAAAAATAGGATTATGGAGTATTTAAGATATGACAAATCGTAATTATATTTGAGTTTTAGTTACACTGTAATTTACATTATCCGTTACACTAATGAATTTCTAGCAATAAGAAATATAATCCATTATTGTTTTAATGGAATATCATACAGCCAAATCAATAACTATATTTTATACTTTTTTTTATTTGTACTCTTACAAAGCTGGTCTAGTATTAGAGTAAATATTGTATTCATCCATTTTATTTGTGTATTTAGGAGATGTATAATCAGCTCGCTATGTGAGTTCCACTCATTTAGGTTTAAGTAATTTATGTAAATTTCATGAGACTTTCGCCATTTATTTAATTGTATTTTCATTCAATTCAGTATATGTAAATTTACGTTATTTTTGATAATTGACTTATTATTCCCTGCAGTTTTGTTACAAAGTCTTATGTAACCTCATTTAGGCATGCTGTATGACCCACACGAGATAGGAGCATGAGGGATTGCATCATTTTCATGTTTCCACATGGTTAGAAAGTGCATAAAACTTCTTGAATAAGATTTACTCTTTTTTTTTTATTGTCACGAGAGGTAAGTGGGCAGAGTTAGCTGAGAGAGGGTTGCCTTGCAAGCAAGGTTAGTACCCCTTCTTTAAATTACTACATGGGCAACCTCACGCCGCTAGACCATGCCCCAACCCGCTTCCACTCTGTCAAACTGGAAGGCTCTGGAATAATTAAGTTCATATATATAGCCACCAGGAATGCATAAGCAGCAGAAGAGATCCAGCATATCCCTTTGTAAGAGTCAAAGTTTGCAAGCTATCTCTCCTCTCAAGTGTGTATGGTGAACAGTGAATTCTATCTAACGTAATTCGTGTGTAGTGTTGTTGGAACCTTAGTGATATTATTGAATGATTAGTTAAAGTTTAGAGTGTTAATGTAAGTACATTTTATGACATGAATTATTGTAACTGGCCCTATGAGATTAAGGTTAAACAGTGAAGTCCATTAAAAAATTTTGCTTAACTGTTCTAAGCCTTGCTGTGAGCGAAAAGATGTAAGAGTAACACTTAAATATATGTACATATCATTTAGTGTTTAATCATTAGAATGTTAAAGTGTTAACTCTTTTCATTTATTAATTATCAAAACTAAATATTTTCATAAACCAATTGCTGTGAAACATGTAATTGTATAATTTTCATAGAGTAACATTATCTTGTCTTAGTCTAAGGTTTTGTTCAGATTTAATATTTCGAATGATTTAATATTGGTGTTACTTTTATATTACTGTTAACTTTTTATAGAATATATTTATTTTTGCATGGTGTGTATTATTTCGATCACAAATATTTTCTATCAGTGCTTTGCTCGTATTCCCTGACTAAGAACTGAAGTAAGAGGTTGTTTTTTGAATAGTTTATGTAAGTAATCAAACAGGTTTGTTTTGATTGTAACGTAAGAGATCTTTGGATATTCAGTATTTAAATATGTTGCCGTCTGGCAGGTGCATATATTCTCCGAGATCGGGTATTATTCAAGTGTAACCAATTTATGCAGGTGAGTTTGGAGCTCTTATGCCAACCATAAGAGTAAACCTTTTTCAGTGTACTTTTAAATCATCTTCCTTTTCCGTTATCCATAACTCATCCATCTATTTTCGTCTTTCTGTTATAATTTTTTTTTTATTTTTCTCATTATCATTAACCTGGAATTCCATGTTTTGTCATGCATTCCCCACCATACCTCCGTCTTCAATTGCGACTTCTCCTTTCTCCTTGTTCTCCATTTCTTCTTCCTACAAAAGTTGGTGCCTGACAAAACTCAACCACTTTACTAAAATACAAGAATTCTGCAAAAACTATTTAGGATTTCACTCCAACTTCTTTGGAAATATATTTCTTTTTTTCAGGTTGTAATACAGTTTGAAGTCCACTTGACGTACGCTGAGAAATTTAACAATATAGAGATATGCTTGCACTCACACTATATATATATATATATATATATATATATATATATATATATATATATATATATGCCTTACTATCACCATGATCATGTGGCTTATTATAAAACGAAAGCCAGTAAGAAACATGTGATTGTATAATTTTCATAGAGTAACATTATCTTGTCTTAGTCTAAGGTTTTGATCAGATTTAATATTCCGAATGATTTAATATTGGTGTTACTTCTGTATTACTGTTAACTTTTTATAGAATATATTTATTTTTGTATAGTGTGTATTATTTCAATCACAAATATTTTATATCAGTGCTTTGCTCGTATTCCCTGACTAAGAACTGAAGTAAGAGGTTGTTTTTTTAATAGTTCATGTAAGTAATCAAACATGTTTGTTTTGATTGTAACGTAAGAGACCTTCGGATATTCAGTATTTAAATATGTTGCCGTCTGGCAGGTGCATATATTCTCCGAGATCGGGTATTATTCAAGTGTAACCAATTTATGCAGGTGAGTTTGGAGCCCGGGAGTCTGATTAATTCACCAACCGTAAGAGTACACCTTTTTCAGTGTACTTTTAAATCATCTTCCTTTTCCATTTTCCATAACTCATCCATCTATTTTCGTCTTTCTGTTCTATTTTTTTCTCTCATTATCATTAACCTGAAATTCCCTGTTTCGTCATGCATTCCCCTCCATACCTCCGTCTTCAATTGCGACTTCTCCTTTCTCCTTGTTCTCCATTTCTTCTTCCTACAAAAGTTGGTGCCGTACAAAACTCAACCACTTTACTAAAATACAAGAATTCTGCAAAAACTATTTAAGATTTCACTCCAACTTCTTTGGAAATATATTTCTTTTTTTCAGGTTGTAATACAGTTTGAAGTCCACTTGACGTACGCTGAGAAATATAAAAATATAGAGATTTGCCTGCACACACACACACTATATATATATATATATATATATATATATATATATATATATATATATATATATATATATATATATTATATATATATATATATATATATATATATATATATATATATATATATATATATATATATATATATATATATATATATATATTTATGCATGCCTTACTATCACTATGATCATGTGACTTATTATACAACGAAAGCCAGTAAGAAATAATAAAATACTTTATTACCTAGCGCTTTTACGCATTTTAACACGCACTTCTTCGTGGTACAAGAAAAAGTGAGTTACAGGTGAAGGACGTCAATAGGTAATATAAAAACTTTGAACCATGAAAGAAATAATAGAGAAAACATAAAAGCTACCTAGCATAGTCATATAAGCTCACAATCCACAGCCAAAATATGCACTTGATTGTAAAGTGATCCTAAAAACAAACGGCTAAAGAAGTCACATAATTTTAAGTTGTTGAACATTGTTAGTCATAATAAAATTATCCATACCCGTTTTACTGTTGAAGATACATTCAGACTTTATTTTCATAATACTAGATTCTATAACATTTCTTTCTATGATATCTTTGCCGTAAAGTGTGTGGGCAAAGGGATAAAATGCAAGCAAGCATATTAATTGTACCCCACGGGTTTCATATACACTCATACAATGAAATGCTATTGCTTTTTTGGGGGAACTCGAGTCATGTCGTCCTGATGGAAGTTCCTCAAAGGCAGCTTTCTATTTCTGAAAGTGATATACCAGAGAATTTTACGGAAGAAGTATCACAAGGTTCAATCCCCTTTAGTGAATATCCCAAGAAAGATCATGTATGTGCTGGCGACGTGTTTAAAACAAGCCACAACTATCCTTCCCCGAATAGAGTTAACTTTGTCTCAAAGGATATGGGATAGTATTGATTATGTGGCCAAGGAAGCTGTTACAACTTCCGATCCCAGTTTGCTACTGTAAACATGTTTGCTGGTTCACCATTCCTTATAGCAGTGCCATCTTAATGGTTTTGCTTCGGAGTTTTCTGTATGTTTTCGTAGCTTTTTGGGTGATTTTGAGATCATGGACGCTTCTGCTTCTTCCTCATCGACTAAGTTGAGTATCAATTCCTTTTGTATTGGAGAATTTCGCATCAGCGCCTTGGCATTTTTACGCCATACATGCTTTCATTGCACTCGGCTGTCGCTTGGCCTAAGCCAGCGGCTCATGTATCCAAATCTTTCAGAAATGCATAGTAAGTTTTTCATAGTCATGTAACAATGTGTTTTATATATTCTTTTCAATTGTGGTATGATTTTGGATTAAACCTTTTGCTTTTTTCTCATGTTTGTATTTTATCAGTCTTAACTTAGTCTAACTCTGATCTTGGCCGTCAGCCATGCATGGTAATTGTGTACGTATGCACCCTCACCTTCTACCACATAACCTTATGGTTTTTGTGAGGTTGCCCCTCCTCCCTTGTTATTGATAAGTCATAGCGGGGAGCTGCAGCCCTGAAAGTCCTTATGGGAGCAGGGAATAGTGTTTTACACTAGTCCCAGGGTGACAGTATTTCACTCATCTATTTAGCCCGAGTGTTTGGCCAAGGAGCCCGGGTTGTGGGAACTTGTACCCTGTGTCTACACTCTGTTGATCCCTTAGAACACAACCAACCATGTTCTAATGCTGACAGGTAGACCTTTCTTTTGTATCGCCTTGCCCATTCCTGGGCTTCCTTACTTAGTTTATGGTAGTCTGGCAGCTGGTTGTGAGGACTCGTTCTCTGTGCCTTCTTACTGCAGACCCCTTGGACTTACATTTTAGTTCTAATTGTACATTTAGGCCTTCCTATCCTGCCACCTCACCACTTTCTAAGCCTCCCTTACACCGCCCTTGTTTGCCTGGCTAGTGTGCCTACTTGCTGTGAAACTTTGCCACCCCCCCCCCAATCCAGTTCCCTGGCGACTGACTGGGATAGCTTGTGGGCTATCTTGGCTGGCCCTAGGTAGGCAAGATTTTATTCCTCCCCTGAATTGATTCTCTCTGCTGCCAGTCTTGGGTGGAGTAGTTGCCCCTTTCCCTTTCTAGTTAGACCATAAATCCTTTACTGTCCTAGGAACTACAGTTCCTTTATCTAGCCTACATACCCTAGCATTTGAGCTGAGCATCTCTCATATGATATATAGGCTAGGCGTGCCTACACATTAGTTTTCTTAAGGCCTACTCTATCTAGGCAGAATTCTAGAACCTCCTGGGGTTCTTCTTTGCTTCCATAGTAGTTGCCTAGTCCCTGGCTGCAGCTTTTCATCCTGGCCTAAGTATCTCCTGCTGTGTAGTCTTGACTCCTTTGCCTGTTCGGAAGTTTCCGGGCTGAAGTAATAATATCTGGCCATACTTCCAGTCCTGTCGGCTTGAGGTCTTCTAGCATTGCATGTGAGTAGGCTAAGGGAGAGCACCGTTTCTCCTCAGCTGCCTTAGCTGCAGCCTTAGGCTGGTCGTCTGCGTCTTTTTCCTCTTCCATGCTAAGGAACATTCTCCTCTAAAGTTTATCAATTGCATTCCATCTGGTTATCACGATCTCCCTTGAATTTACAATTTTTGGCATCCTGACCGTCTTTTGCGGCTTTCATTATCTCAAAGGGCTACTCCCCTTCCTCATGATTTAATGATAATAACTAGGTCTTTGGCAGATATATTTATCTACCGCCTTCTATTTCCTGTGCCTTTCCCTCCCCTTGTGAGCTGTTTCTATATGGGATCGTCCATTTTTCTTGCTGACTAGACAATGCCACTGCCACGTTGTGTCGACATTCATAAGGGTAGTAAAAGGTCAGTTCATAAGACATGGTTGTTAGGAATAGCTGCCACCATGGACCCGACTGCCGCCACCTCGGGAGCCGCCACTGCCGGCTTAAGCAAGATGGTATATGTATTTGCCATCTTAGGTTCTCTATTACATCGACTTTGGGGGAAATGGTGTTCACTGAGGTAACCCTTTCTTCCTATTCTACCAAACTGTTTTAAGACTCCTTAAAGACTTCTGGGATGTTTGGCATGATCCTCCACTTTAGTGTTGCCATAGCCATGGCTGGTGTAGTGGAAATTTTTTTTAATCTAGAAATTAATTCAGAAATTTCTATTTTAATATACATTAACATGTTTACATTAAAATGTGAAAAAATTTCGATATATTTCTTGTCCTCATTTGAAATGTTCTATCTTTACAGGTTACTGAAGACATGGAATCCGCGACGGTAACCTGTACCTGCCGGGTCAGTTTGACTTGTGGCCACAAGACTTGTTGAAAGCATGCCGACTGTCATGTTTCCAAAGGATCCTTTGCAATCTGAAAAGCTTCCAACCGCAGTATCTGTAAGGACCTCATATACGCTGATTTCCACGCTACCAACATCTCCCAGGACAAGAAAGCATGGGGTATAAAAACCATTAGACATTGGTAGAGAGGATTTCACAAGAGCTCTCAACAAGGTGCCCCCTACCTTCCTTCCTTGGAACTAAGGACCTTCTCTTTCCCAAGGCCAAGGGGACTCCTTTTTTTGGTTACAAGTTACCGACAGTACAACTCCTGCTGGTACCATTGGATCATGTGGAGGATGAAGTTTGGAACACTCTTCAAAATATGAGCTGAGAGACCAAGTTACCGACCTCTTCAATGACGTCAGAGAAGGAGAGGATGCTGCTGACCACGAAAGCCTCTGATGAGTCCCTGGATGTCCATCAGGTAAGTTCAGCACCCAGTACTTCTTTGGCTCATTCCCCCTTTCCTGTATCTACCGCCCCTGCCTCCACTTCGGCTCCTGTTCCTATGCCAAATACACCTTTGTTCCCAGGTCACTTGGAATTTATGGCATCCATGAAGGCATTCATGGAAAATTTACATGCCTAATATAAATGAGCTCAAGCATCCTTAGAGGCGAAGATATATGGTTTTCAGCTGGCACCTAAGATTAAAGCTCCACCAGCGTCGAGCCTGCGGGATTGCTCAGCTAAAAATCCTTGGCGTTATACTGAGCATATGGTGAGGTGTACCTCCACACTGGAGAAGGTATGGGTTCTAAACCTGTCTCTGACTTATAATTCTACCACTTTATTGACAATTATCCTTACTGTTATGTAAAGCTAAACGCAGAAGTGTTCATCAGAGATGATATGATCCCCAAGATGACCATCATCCTAGACCACAACAAGGCTCAGTCATTATTGGTAAAGGAGCTCAAGATAGCCGAATGTACAGAATCCCCAACTTTCTGCTTTCAGGAGAAAACAGGCCATTTTTATTGCTCCCTGGGATACTGTCTTTCCCTTTGCCTCAAAAAGTTTAGAGGCTGTGAAGAAGGCAGTAATGGAAAGTAAACCTTTACCAGTGCTATAGGAGTGCAACCCTGTCGCCCTAGCCCTTCCTTATGACTGGAACACTTAGGAAGATGTCCAACACACCTTTACGATGGGAAGACTTGATAAGGATAATAGAGGCAAGCAGTTCAATGACTGGTTGCCTAGAATTCACGAATCCCTAGTTACAGCAACTATTAGGAATGAGACTTGAAAGTTGCTTGACTCAAATTACTGGGGTAAATACCTCTTTTCTCAGAAATTGGTCTAGAAAGTAATAGACAGAGCAGCTCAGGAGAATATGGGCCTTATCCAAAGTGGGACATGTCCTCTAAGAAGAAATTCACCACAGGAGAAGGACCTCAACCCAAAGGCAAGTAGCCAAGGAGACCATTTAAGTGCAGGAAATCCTCTCCTGTCGTGACAGCCTTTGTTGCCACCATCCCTTAGACTAAGTACACGCTTCCCTAGCAGTATGTGTCACAGTCTCCAGCCTTCAATCCAGTTTACGGGGGAGCCACTACAACTTTTCACCTAACCAGGGCTCCAAAGAAAAGTACTAGTGGCAGAGGATGGTCTGAAAAGGGTGGTCAGTCTAGGGGTCGAGGATGTAGAGGCAAGTCGTTTAAGGAAACAGGTCTTTTGCAACAACAATGAAGAGCTACAGGTAGGTAGAAAACTTTATCATTTCAGGGATCGATGGCAGTTCAATCTTTGAGCTAACAGCATAGTCTCAAAGGAACTATGCTGGAAATAGAAACAGAAACCAACCCAGTTCAAGAGGTTCATCCAGTCCTCACCACATTCTTGGACGATTACATACATGATCTTCTTTGAAAGGGAGTTTTCCGTTACACACAATCCATAAACATTCAAGGGCAGCTATTCTGCGTGCCCAAGAAAGATTCGAACATTCTTCAAACTATTCTGGACATATCCCGACTTAACAAATTCATTCTGAACGATAAGTTCCTGATGCTGACTATTTTGCAGGAGGCATACACCATTTCCATAGATCTTACCGACTCCTATTGGAATCTTCCGATAGGTGGGTGCTTTTCCCCCTACCTTGGTTTCAGAATGGCAAGAAAGGCCTACTTATTCAGAGCTATGCCCTTCGGGCTCAGTATAGCACCAAATATTTTCACAAATCTAGTCAAGGCCATTGTCCAACAACTAAGGAATAAAGGCCTTCAGGTAATGATATACGTAGAAGACTGGCTAGTCTGGGCTACAGCGAAGTCGGAATGTCTTCTAGCAGCTCAAGAAGTCTTGAATTTCCTACAGTTTCAGGGCTTTCAAATCAACCTTAAAAAGTCCAGGCTATCTCCCGTTCAGGAATTTAATTGACTGGGGCTTCACTAGAATCTAAAGTCACACATACTTTCTCTACTACAAGGCAAGAGATAGCAAATCACAAATCTGTCAGGTGCCTGCTTCAATCGAAAGTAATCATTAAACGTGAACAGGAAAGAGTCCTAGGATCGCTGCAGTTCACTACCGTAACAAATCCAACCCTAAAAGCAAGACTCAAAGATACCAACACCAACAGAGTCTGGAGAAGAAAGGCATCAAATGCTCCGGGAGATCTTTGCCACAAAACCCCAGCTTTGCCACGCAAATAGCTCAAGCTGTGGTCCACTGTCAAGAGCTTGTCGACACACGTCCTTCTACAGCATTCTCTTCCTTTCGTGACAATTCACACGGATGCCTCGGAATAGGCTTGCGGGGGGGGGGGGGATTCCCCTTCCAAGAGAGTACAGGGTCAATGGTAGCAAGACAATAACCCACTGTGTCAACAGACAGGGCTCCAGGTCTCATCAGATCAACCATGTGACTTGAACCATTATCACCTTGGCAAAGCAGAAAAATTGGCATCTTTCAGCAGTTCACATAGAAGGGGTTCGCAATGTGACGGCTGATGCCCTATCAAGATCCAAACCTCTGGAAACAGAATGGTCTGTATATGCAAAATCATTTTGTTTCTTCCTAGAGCAAATCACAGAACTCCGGATAGATATCTTTGCGACGAGCTTCGTGAAGAAGCTTCCACAGAATATAGCACCAAACTTAGATCCAGAAGCGACAGGAATGGATGCAATGTCCCTGGATTGGAACCAATATTCTCATATTTACCTATTTCCACCGTTCAACTTCCTAATGAAAGTCCTGAACAAACAGCAAACTTTCAAAGGGACAGCAGCTCTAGTGGCTCCAAATTGGCTTAAGAGCACTTGGTACCCTCTTGTGTTGGAACTTAAACCTCTCCAGATCTCTCTACCATCTTCATTACTGTCCCAGGATGTTCAACAGAAGACTGTTTTTGCTTCCTTCTGGATAACGAAAAACCTTCAGCTCATGATTTTGTTGGCCTAGCAGCTAAAAGAAAGTTCGGAGTTGCGAAGGAGAGACATGATTTTATAGAACAATACAAGTCAGCTACTACTAAATGACAATACTTGTCTTCCTGGAAAAAAATGGTTGGAATTCGTTAAATGACATCAGTCCTCTTCCATTATTTTGGACTTCTGTATTTCCTTCTTTATTTTATTACACGAACAGCGTCTAGCCTCTACAACTATTGCCTCATGTAAATTAGCACTAACTAGACCCATCGCTTATGCTTTTGATATTGAACTCAATAATGAACTGATTAATAAGATCCTGAAGGCTTGTGCTAAATTGAAACAAAAGGCTCTTCCCAAGGCTATCTCATGCTTGTCGGATATAGTCTTGCAATTAGCCTTCTCAATAGATAACGCCACTACATCTTTGAGGGATCTTACTCAAATGGCAATCTTTTTGCTTGCTATGACTTCTCGTATTAGAGTCAGTGAGATTGTGGCACTAACAAGGGATGATAGGCACATCAAATTGTCGGAATTGGGGGAGGTAAATCTGTACCCAGGTCCTGCATTCTTGTCAAAAAAACGAACTTCCTAATAGACGTTGGGGGCCTGGAAAGATCGTTCCACTAAAGGAGGATCCTTCTCTGTGCCCCTTGGAATGCCTTAAGGCCTACCTGTTGAAGAGTGGGGCTTTTGAAGGTGGAAAACTCTTTAAAAGGGAAACAACAAGATATAATCTCTCTTTGAAACAGCTAAGGTTCAAGCTCACTTATTTAATCAGAATGGCTGACCCCAATAGTATACCATCGGGTCATGGCCCCAGGAAAGTTGCCTATTCCTTCAACTTTTTCCAATCCATGTCCTTTGAATGCTTACAGTCTTAGTCAGGATGGAAATATTCAAGAGTATTCTTCAAACATTACTTACATTAATTAGGAGAAATGAAACTCTTTGTGGACTTTCATGGACTGTATAATTGGGACTTTTCATTCTGCATAGTGCAAGTGGAATAATATTCTTATTTACAATGTGTGTTATTCTATATATATTGTAAAGAGTCAAAGGTTATATTTTCCTATTATGTTATAAGTTTTATTATTTTACTACTCTTTTACATAATTATGTGGTTGACAACTTCGGTTTTCTACAAATATTCAATGTACATATTGTTATGCCGAATATTGTTACATTTATGAATTTAAAAAAAGAAATAAAGATTATCGTTCTTTTTGCATTTCATTTATATGAACTTACTGTTCACAATATAAATAGTGTACCTCAAGTTTTCTAACCTTCCTTTTATTGACTTCTATCTGATAGACCACTGGAGACAAAGATTTTATTCACTGTGAGTTGGACCATGCTATTAAATTTGTTAGCATCATTGTGAATTACAAATAAATGTCTTGTGCTCATAGTTTGGGACTATCGTTCAAATTGCTTAACCTATTTGGGGGCTCAAATTGGTTAAAAAAAACTCCTTCTGGATACAACTGAGAATATAATTCTCTGGTACACTTCCATCACGATGATGTGGCTCGAGCCCAAAAAACGAATTTTGACATAAGAAAAATCTATTTTTGGGTGAGATAGTCACGTTGTCCAGATGGACCTTCTCAATTCTTAGTATGAGGCCATGCATCATGCAATGGCTGCTACTGGAATGGTGAATCAGCAAATATGATTACAGTAGTTCACTGAGATCGAAGTCGTAACGGCTCGCTCGCCCACGTATCCAATCCTATCCCATATCCTTCGAAACAAGGTTAACTCTATTCGGGAAAGGATAGCCGTGGCTTGTTTTAAACACATCCCTGTTGCATTCACGACATCTCTTAGGATATTCGCAGCAGGTGATAGAATACTGTGATACTTCTTAGGTAACATTATCTGATATATCACTCACAGAAATATCCAAAGTAAAAAGCTACCTTTGAGGAACTTCCATCAGGACGACATGGCTCAAGCAAAAAAATAGATTTTCCTATGTCCAAATCTGATTTTATCTATTGCTCTCTCCTGCACTGATAGTAGAACAACCTGTTTAAGTTTGCCATCGGCATGTGTTGGATTAGTTGATTTTTTTTTATATTATTCCACTTAAACTTTTGCATGTAAGCTCATTTCTATAAAATAAACTTTACTTGTATTCACCACACCTCTCTGTTGGCACCTAACAACCACTCCGCACATGATTAACTCCTGAAGTGATTAATTTTTCACTGCCTTTATTTTCCCACCGCTACCCACCGATCCTAACTCTGCCACCAATGCTGCATTATTGAAACTGCCGCCATTCATCAACAGAGAAGTGTTTACTCGGTTCCAGTGTGCTAAAGTTCAGTTTCGCATCAAGCAGCAATGCAGAATATGTCTTCGTGGCAATCCCCAATGACATTTTCCCAGAAATCTCCGATTGACTTTGCGACCAAAGAGATACCTCAATAGCGTATGATGCACTAAAAAAATACCTCCTGGAGCAATATTAAACCTTGCCAGCTCTGTCAACAGGCTTTGCTTGCCCTCAGGAAAATGACCTGTATCGCTTACTTGCAGCCTGGCATGGATCGCTCTCCTTGGGAAGTGAACCTCCTTCATACCCTTTGGGTACGATAGCTACCTGAACATGCACGCTCCGATATCCCCAATGTTGATACCTTACCCATAAAGGACCTCTCCTCTGACATAGAGGACAACTACTCCAAACTGACCGAAGATGAGGTGAATGCTGTAAGACACAGATGCCCACCCCATGACATGCCGGAGCGGCAACAAAATCGCCCACTACCCACATATGTCACCCCTCGCTCACACTCCCACCAATGACCTCTCCAGCCACTCATTGATGCCCATCAGCCAAAGTTCTGCTAACTACCATCCCAGATTCTGGGTTAATGTGGAAAAATGTATGAACTGTTTTTAGTGGCCAAAACAAGTGTAAGTATGCCATCGCTTGAGGCAGTGTCCTCCCGTGTCACTAACCTTTTTTTTTACAAGATGCAGGTACGGATGTGTAATTTTTGGTAGACACTGGTGCTTGCCATTCCCTTCTACTAAAGTCACTTTCCAGGACATAATGTAGTCATTCTAAGCCTGCTGATATCCGCCTGATAGCTGTCAATGGATCTGAGATCCCCACCCACTGGTACAAGATCCTCACGCTATTGTTCGGGAATGCCAAATACCATTGAAAATTCCTTATTTCCAACGTAACATTGCTATTACTTGGTGCAGATTTTATCGCCCATTTCCACATCCCAATGATGTATGGCATTAATGATTAGTCAACGCAGACCTCAAGTTGTACCATTAAGTCTTCCATCCAGAACTTCATCAAATACCAAAATTCCCGCTAAGCTCGGTATTTATCACCCTGTCAAGAGGATAGGGCCCTCATTCTTTGCCAGATTGAGGCATCTGGCCCTTGATCGTTTGGCAGCTGCTAAACAAAAATTCACCATAATGAAAGAAATGGGAAAGACATTAGGCCAATGGTCGTCGTCCTTACAAATTGTCCTGAAAAAGGATGGACCCCCTGCACCTTTGCGGTGATTACAATTATCTGAACATGCAGATGGAACCGGATCACTACCCCGTTCCCAACATATCTGATGTTACCTCCTACTTGTACGAAGGAAAGGTGTTCTCCATTCTCGACCTCTTGAAGGGGTAATATCAGGTGCCCATGAGCCCAGAAGACATCCCCAATACTGCCATCATCACACCCATCGGTACTTACATATTCAATTACTCATGTTTTGGCCTTCACAATGCTGGGGACAGTTTTCAAGGCCTCATGGATAGCATCATCTGGGTATGTTACATGTACGACATACCGGTGATCTCTTCCTTCAAAGAGGAACACCTCGGTCACCTACGCATTGATGTCAACCACCTAGAACAGAATAGCCTTGTAGTTCGGTACGACAAGTGTATCTTCGGTGCCAATGAAATAAGTTCTTAGGGCACCTCATCACTCCTGAAGCTGTCCACCCACTTCCTGAGAAAGTAGCAGCTTTTCAGAACTTCCCCATGCCATCAACTGTCAAAGCATTGCAAGAATTTTTGGCCCTGATATACTATTGTCACCAGTTCCTGCCAGCCTTCACTGCCACTCTCCCCCCTCTCTATATCTCCCTCAAGGACAAGCCAAAATATCTGAAGTGGGGTCCCTTTCCGGAAGCGGCCTTCTGCAATGCAAAGAACGCCCTATCAACCAATGCTGCTCTCACTTTTCCCATGTCTCATGATTCTCTCCGTCTCTCCACCAGTTGTAGCAACATCGCTATTGGTGCAGTACTCGAGCAAGTGGTCATTTTCATTAAAAAAAAACTCTCCAAGACAGGATCTATCTACTCTACCTCAGACCGCGATTTGCTTTTGGTGTATTTAACTGTCTGTCACTTTCACCACTTCCTAGAAGGAACGCCCTTCATTATTAACACTGACCACATGCCTCTGGTGCATGCCATCTGATGCATGGTCCACCCATCAATGCTGACATCTCCGACATGGCTGAACAAAACTGCACCCTTCAACACATCATTGGGAAAATAAATTCCATTGCCATTACCCTGTCAAGAAACACATTGGCCACCATTCATCTGGGATTGGATTACAATGCCATGGTTAAAGCCCAACAAAAAAGCCTGTATGACTACCATTCCCTACTGGGATATCGTAGAGCCTTTGGGTTTTGTGAATAATTGTCAGGGTTACCATGAGAATGCCTATTTTATTTAATCATTTTTATTTATTGTTATACTCTTTGTTGAGCATATAAGAGAAATTGCTGGCCCATACTTTTTTGGTAAAGTATTGTGCAAGAATTTATTTCTGAATTTTACTGAATATGAGGATGAAATTGCTCTCAATTGGATATCAAAGCAAGATGAGTCATGAAGCATACTAGCATCACATCGTTCAACAGATTTCATGAGTGATAAGAGCTGATCAGATAGGGCTTCTGTAGTTCTGTATCATTTCCGAGTAGTCTGCCTTCAACCAAGTTAGGAAAAATACTTTTATTTTAAGTCCTTTAATAATTTGGAAAGGGTGAGATGTTGAAATATTTGAAAAGCCTGCATCCAGTTGATAAAGATTATCAGCAGAGTGAAAATGATTCTATGCGAAGTACGAGAAAATAAGAAGGTACTGAGAAAAAATAACATAATATTCAAACTGATATGGCAGTAGGATTAACTTCGACAAGGCCCAAAAACTGTCCTCTACTATCAAACATCGTTTGAGGGCAAAAAATCTATTTAACTCAGCCATGTCCACCACCAAGTTAATGCAACATTTCTCTACTAATCACAGCCATTTATCTGATCAATCAATTGATTATATTCGAACAATTGTGTACTTTGAAGAATGTACATTGAAATGAAGTGGGTATGTTGGTAAGATAATATATATATATATATATATATATATATATATATATATATATATATATATATATATATATATATGTATATATATATATATATATATATATATATATATATATATATATATATATATATATATATATATATATATATACATACATATATATATATACATATATATATATATATATATATATATATATATATATATATATATATATATATATATATATATATATATATATATATATGACAGCAGGCCGGGAAGTAAAAGGAAACAAAGAGTTGACTAGCACTTTCGTGTTTGATGTTTATACCTCTTAACGGTATTGGTCGTTAATATATATATATATATATATATATATATATATATATATATATATATATATATATATATATAAGTATATATATACATATATATATATATATATATATATATATATATACATATATATATATATATGTATACATTTATACATATATATAGATATATATATATATATATATATATATATATATATATATATATGTATGTATATATTATTATTATTATTATTATTACTATCCAAGCTACAACCCTAGTTGGAAAAGCAAGATGCTATAAGCCCAGGGGCTCCAACAGGGAAAAATAGCCCAGTGAGGAAAGGAAATAAGGAAATAAATAAATGAAGAGAACAAATTAACAATAAATCATTCTAAAAACAGTAACAACGTCAAAACAGACATGTCATATATAAACTATTAACAGCATCAAAAACAAATATGTCATAAATAAACTATAAAAAGACTCATGTCCGACTGGTCAACAAAAAAGCATTTGCTCCAACTTTGAACTTTTGAAGTTCTACTGATTCAACCACCCGATTAGGAAGATCATTCCACAACTTGGTAACAGCTGGAATAAAACTTCTAGAGTACTGCGTAGTATTGAGTCTCGTGATGGAGAAGGCCTGGCTATTAGAATTAACTGCCTGCCTAGTATTACGAACAGGATAGAATTGTCCAGGGAGATCTGAATGTAAAGGATGGTCAGAGTTATGAAAAATCTTATGCAACATGCATAATGAACTAATTGAACGACGGTGCCAGAGATTAATATCTAGATCAGGAATAAGAAATTTAATAGACCATAAGTTTCTGTCCAACAAATTAAGATGAGAATCAGCAGCTGAAGACCAAACAGGAGAACAATACTCAAAACAAGGTAGAATGAAAGAATTAAAACACTTCTTCAGAATAGATTGATCACCAAAAATCTTGAAAGACTTTCTCAATAAGCCTATTTTTTGTGCAATTGAAGAAGACACAGACCTTATATGTTTCTCAAAAGTAAATTTACTGTCGAGAATCACACCTAAAATTTTGAAAGAGTCATACATATTTAAAGAAACATTATCAATACTGAGATCTGGATGTTGAGGAGCCACCGTCCTTGACCTACTTACAATCATACTTTGAGTTTTGTTGGGATTCAACTTCATACCCCATAATTTGCACCATGCACTAATTCTAGCTAAATCTCTATTAAGGGATTCACCAACCCTAGATCTACATTCAGGGGATGGAATTGATGCAAAGAGAGTAGCATCATCTGCATATGCAACAAGCTTGTTTTCTAGGCCAAACCACATGTCATGTGTATATAGTATGAAAAGTAATGGGCCAAGAACACTACCCTGTGGAACACCGGATATCACATTCCTATAATCACTATGGTGCCCATCAACAACAACTCTTTGAGATCTATTACTTAAAAAATCAATAATAATCCTAAGAAATAACCCACCCACTCCCAACTGTTTCAGTTTGAAAACAAGGGCCTCATGATTAACACGGACAAAGGCAGCACTAAAATCAAGGCCAATCATACGAACTTCCCGACCACAATCAAGGGATTTCTGTACAGCATTGGAGATTGTAAGAAGGGCATCACATGCTCCAAGGCCTTTACGAAAACCAAATTGCAAACTAGGGAGTAGATGATTACCTTCAGCAAACCTATTAAGACGTTTTGCCAGAAGACGTTCAAAAACTTTAGATAATATGGGAGTTATGGAAATTGGGCGGTAATCAGTGGGACTTGAGCTACCACAAACACATTTACATAGAGGAGTAACATTACCAATTCTCCAACTAGTGCTAAAAGCTCCTCTTCTTGCTAACTTGCGCAAAATAACAGATAACTTTGGAGCTAAGAAATCTGCTGTCTTTATAAAAAACAAAGGAAAAATACCATTTGGGTCTACACCTCCATAAGCATCAAGGTCCATCAACAGAGCTTTAATCTCACGAGATCGAAAAGCTAAACTAGTTAGTTTAGCCTCAGGAAAACAGGAATGAGGAAGTTCAAGTTTTTCATTACTCTGTTTACTGTCAAAAACATCAGCCAAAAGGGTTGCCTTTTCCTTTGGACAGTGAGTGACTGAGCCATCTGGTTTAAGTAAAGGAGGAACTGTTGCATCTACACCAAAGAGTGCAGATTTAAGGGTAGACCACCATTTATGTTCCTGAGTTGTACCAGAAAGTGTTTCTTTTATGGTTAAATTGTACTCCTTTTCAGTTGAGGCATAAACTCTCTGAGCAAAAGCTCGAAGCTGAGTATAGTTGTTCCAGGTCAAATCTGATCTGTTCCCCTTCCAAAGATGATAGGCCTCCTGTTTCTCCAAATAAGCACGTCTACAATCATCATTGAACCACGGTTTGTCCTTCACTCGATACCTTAGCACACGAGAAGGGATACGCCTATCAATTATGTTGACTAGATTCTCATTCAAAGGGACAACAGGATCTACACTACTATATAATTGTGACCAATTCAAGCACAAAAGATCATGTAAAATCCCATTCCAGTCTGCTTGGGATTTCATATAAATTTTACAAGAATATGATATATCAGGGACAGGCTGCTCAGTCTTCACTAATAATGAAATCAAGGCATGATCAGATGTCCCGACTGGAGAACCAACCTTACTAGTTATAACGCCAGGGGAGTCAGTGTATACGAGGTCCAAGCAATTACCAGACCTGTGAGTAGCTTCATTTATGATTTGCTCACAGCCTGATTCAGAGGCAAAGTCTAAAGCTCTTAAGCCATGGCGATCGGTAGGAGAGATAGAACTTAACCACTCCCTATGGTGAGCATTAAAATCACCAACAAAGACAAAAGAAGCCTTTCTATCATCTTCTTGTATCTTAGCCATAATGGTAAGAAGACAATCGAAGATAGAATCATCTATGTCTGGATTCCGGTAGATCGAACACAAATAAAAGTTGTTATGCCTGCCACAAACTTTTATTACCTGAATCTCATGACATCCACATTGATAGCAGGACTTATGAGAAGCAGGGTACTCGGTCCTAATATACACCGCCATTCCCCTGGCCCTAGGGATGGCATCACGTTTCAACATTATTGGCTTCTTAAAACCAGTTATAAGGAGCTCAGATGAGTGCCTCATATTAGAAACCAAAGTTTCTGAGCACAAAAGAATATCATACTGTCTGGACGCAACTGTAAGGTCTTGGATATTTGCATGAAGACCACGAATATTGCAATACAGAAGACGACATTGACGAAATCTAGGACGTACTGGTCCCGGATTTCGCTCAATGTCTCCAGACAGCATAAGAATTAATAGAAATAAAAAAGAGACAGCATACTTAAAAACTAGATTAACAAGAATTATAACAAAAACAATAAATACAGAATTATAAACAAAGTGATTGATGATACCCATAGAATATAGTAAAAAGTCGGAAAAACTGGTCAACATGGAGGAGCCGATACACCATGCAAGGCTAAATACCCTCCAGGATAGCCACTTCAACTGAAGGGAGGACAGTAAGGATGGTTTTGAGAAGAAAAATAATCAGAAAAAGGAAAAGACAACCTCTTGATAAACCACCAGGCATCCATGGCCCTTCTATTAAGCCTGCCCAACACACCATTTAAAAAAAACAAGAGAAAGAAAAAAAAATAAGATAGAATTGTGTGCCTGAGTGTACCCTCAAGCAAGAGAACTCCAACCCAAGACAGTGGAAGACCATGGTACAGAGGCTATGGCACTACCCAAGACTAGAGAACAGTGGTTTAATTTTGGAGTGTCCTTCTCCTAGAAGAGCTGCTTACCACAGCTAATGAGTCTCTTCTACCCTTACCAAGAGGAAAGTACACTGAACAAATTGCAGTACAGTAATTAACCCCTTGGGTGAAGATGTGTTAAGTATCTCATTGTTGTCAGATGTATAAGGAAAGACGAGAATATGTAAAGAATAGGCCAAACTATTCTGTGTAAGTGTAGGCAAAGAAAAAATAAGCCGTGACCAGAGAGAGGGATCCAATGCATTACTGTCTGGCCAGTCAAAGGATCCAATACCTCTCTAGTGGTAGTATCTCAACGGGCGGCTGGTGCCCTAGCCAACCTACTATCCGTAAATATATATATATATATATATATATATATATATATATATATATATATATATATATATATATATATATATATATATATATATATATATATATGTGTGTGTGTGTGTGTGTATATATCTACATATGTATAAATGCATATATATACATATATGTAAATATATATATATATATATATATATATATATATATATATATAAATATATATATATATATATATATATATATATATATATATATATATATATATATATATTTATATATATATATAAGTAAAATATATATATTGAGGTTCCTCGACTAGCAAAACTGTCTAAGAGCTTAGGAACTACTGCCTGTGTGGGACATCTTGCACACCCCTCCGTTGGGAAGATGTCTTCCTCGACGATTCCGACGTCGCACTCCTTTGTAATGTTATTATTGGTAGACCATAACGATGGATATCTGCCCTTAAAGCATATTGTGGTCGTGTTGGTAATATGTTTAATGTACTTTTTTTTCACATGCATCAATATGATCATTTGATAGACTGGAAAAAAAATTCTTGAGAGTATCATGGGTCTGTATAAACTGGATAATTTTATGATGACTAACATAATTCAACAATTAAAAATAATTTACTTCCTATTAACCATTTGTTTTTAGGATCACTTTACGTTCAAATGAAAATTTTGGTTGTAGATTGTTTGTTTATATGACTATGCTAGTTAGCTGATAAGGTTTTTCTATTATTTCTTTTATGGACCAACTGTTTTATATTCTTATTAACGTCCTTCACCAGTAACCCACTTTTTATTGTATCATGAAGTGTGTATCAAAATGAGTGAAAGGCCTAAGTATTAAAGTAATATATTATTTCCTACTGGCTTTTGCTATATATATACATACACACATATATATATATATATATATATATATATATATATATATATATATATATATATATATATGTATATATATATATATATATATATATATATATATATATATATATATATATATATATACATATATATATATATATATATATATATATATATATATATATATATATATATATATATATGTATATATATATAAATATACATATATATATATATATATATATATATATATATATATATATTTATATATATATATATATATATATATATATATATATATAAATATATATATATATATATATATATATATAAGTATATGTATATGTATATATATATATATATATATATATATATATATATATATATGTATATATATATATATATATATATATATATATATATATATATATGTATATATATATATATATATATATATATATATATGTATATATATATATATATATATATATATATATATATATATATATGTATATATATATATATATATATATATATATATATATATAAATATACATATATATATATATATATATACATATATATATATATAAATATATATATATATATATATATATATATATATATATATATATATATATATGTATATGTATATATATATATATATATATATATATATATATATGTATATATATATATATATATATATATATATATATAAATATATATATATATGTATATGTATATGTATATATATATATATATATATATATATATATATATATATATATATATATATACATATTTTTCTTTTTTTTTGGCGGGGGGGGGGCTCAAGCCATGTCGTCCTGTTTGAAAGTTCCTATTGGTAGCTTACTAAGGGATATTTGGCTACAGTGATATTCCTAGAGAATTAACCTTTAGGTCTCCAGAATTCTAACTCCTGGCACGAATATCCTTAAAATATCTCTTAAGGATATCGCATAATATCAGGGGACGTATATCTTGATACGACCCATAGCAATCTTCACCCCGAACAGCGTTTTCGTTTCGAGGGGGAAAAGTGGCGAAAATACAAGGAGAACCGTTATCAAGGTTACTCTTCCTCCCGTACTACTACGAGTCTCTAGATGGCACTGTATCCAAGATGGCGCTTATTCCTCTTTTTGTAGCAAATTTGCACGGTGGTTTTCCCTGTTGCTCTAACGAATTGTCATGCAACCAGCTTCTTCTGCCTCTGGAAAGTTGATAATTTATTCTTTTTACTGTATAATTTTTAGCTCCTGCTTCACAGAGAAATAAGAGTAATTCTAAGTGTTCGGAGCTTGGCCGATCACCGGAGGCGCCATGCGCACTGTCGTTCATGACGCCTGTGTTATTTACTTAGCAGAACGACACTCTCGGTTGTAATAGCATCAATAAATTATGAAAGCTATTTAAACACAATTATACTAGGAAAGTTATATATTATGTCGATCGTATAAATTAAAGTTTCGCCAATTTAGGTAGCCAAATCTCGCCCCGGGCTAGGCTACCTAGCCTACGCACTTCAGTTTACTTTCCTACGTGATATAAAACGACCTTCCTAGTTGTAATAGCATTAATAATTATGTAAGCTCTTTAGGCACAATTAGACTAGTAAAGATATATATAAATATGCATATATTCCCTCTTCCTTATGTCGATCATATATGTTAGTTTCGGTGATTTAGGTAACCGAAATCTCGCCTCGCACTAGGCTACCTAGCCTATGTGCTTCAGTATACTTTCATATATGTTCCCGGTTTACCCTCGTGTATCATTTTATTACTTCATTGGGAGATAGATATCTCCTAGAATTATTATATAACTTGATACTCGTCTCCTCTGGAGATTTAAGGGTAATCCCTCCTTCCCTCTGAGTGCTGCCATAGGCGACAACCCTATCTTGGTCTTGTCATAGAGTAGACAGTCCGGCTTGGCTAGGCTAGTGTATTCTGTCTCTTACCCTTGCCGGCCGATAGCCCGGCTTTTATTTTTCAACAGAACCTCAGAGTATTTAGTCTTTGGCCTTCGGCCGAGCAGCAGGGTTAGTAGTCACTCCCCTGCCGGCTTACAGCTGTCGGCATAGGAGGCTATGCCTCCCTAGGCCGCACTTGAAGTGGTTGTATGATGCCGCCACCTTCTCCCCTGTGGTTTAAAAGACTAGTCCTTTTTCGGCAGACCCTAGGCTGAAGAATAGATATTCTTCTGCCGCCTAGGATGGCACCGATACTGAAACGAAGTTTCTCCCCTGTTTGGAGGTGGCGGCAATCCTGCCACCTCCTCCTAACACTGTTTCGGCAGACCCCAGGCTGGAGAATAGATATTCCTCTGCCGCCTAGGATGGCGCCGATATTGAAACAGAGTTTCTCCCTTGTGTGGTAGTGGCGGCAACCTTGCCGCCGTCTTCCACACTTAATACAGGACCCTTTTCCCTGCCTCTCCCTGTCCTTTAGCGATAGCCTAGCCGTCGCAACCCTGTGGCCATCGTCCTACAATCTCACCACATGCCGGGTAGGTTTTGGGGCCGGCCGGGCTCCTATATAAGAAGCTGTATAGTCACTCAGTCTTTCCCTTATGGACGCAAGGCTCCGGGAAAGGTTGTGCCGGCTGTGGCGGCTGCCGGTGGGAGACCCCTTTACTATCGAGTGTTCTTCAGTCTTCCCTTGGATTGCCATCCACATCCCCGAAGCCGGCAGTGACCGGCAATGGTTTTGTGGTTGGATGGAAGCTTGAATGATACATTCTTCCCTTCCATTTGAACACTCAATCCAGAGGAAGGCAGTAAAATTAAGTACTTACACCCTTATTTATTGTTAACAAACATTTAATAAGGTAGCCCTTCACTCTCTCTCTCTCTCTCTCTGTCAGCTAGTGCCACCAGATACTAACCCAGCTGGCGACATGCCGACTGGGCTGGTGACGCCAGATACTATGTCGCCGGCTGGGCCGGTGCCGCCAGGTACTAACCCAGCCGGCGACAAGCAGGCTAGGCCAGTGCTGCCAGATACTAACCAGCCGGCGATATGCAGGCTGGATCGTGCCCCCAGGTGCTAGCATAGTTGGCAACATGCCGACTGAGCTACAGTATATGATTATACAGTAGCCAGTATATTTGCAGTATAGATTATACTGCTGACAGAAAACTATAGTATATGTTATACAGTAGTTATTTTCCAACATACCCTGTGTATTCTTGCACAGTCTATTGTTGAGACCAATTTTATATTGGAAGGAAAGTTTCCCTCCAATAAACTTATACTTAATCAGTTAATAACTAGCCCCCAATATTAAAGATCTTAAGAGGGGTCAGTGTTAAGATACAGTTATCTACCCCTAGCGGTGGAACCCTTCTCTTTGTTTCCTGAGTAAGAAAACTCTATGGCTTTAATTTGGGGGAAGGTCACAGCAATTGGCTGAACAGGAAGCACAAGTATGTGTCTTTCCTAGTTCCTTTCTAGATTGACTCAAAAGCTATGATGGTTTAAATATTAATATTAATATTTTACATAATTGTTTTTCATGTGAGATAAACAACCGCATACTCATTTAATTTTCCTCTCTTTACAGGAGGACCTAGTGAAGTGCGAAGTCATCTTCTGCAACGTCAGGAGTAAGGACTTTTGTGGCCATAAAGGGTGCAGAGCTCATGCCCCTTGCACCATCACTAAACAAGCCCTACAGTACTGGGACCCCCAAGATTACAATATATGCTGGACCTTGGCTACCGAAGGTTTAGAAGACCCCAAGTCAGCGGAGTCAAGGGATGCAGCTCAAGAAAAGCTGCGTAGATGGGTTCGTGGGTTCCAAAAGGATGCACAACTTGCTGTTCCCTAAAGCGGGTATTGAGGCTGTCATACCCCAGACACGACCCGAAATACTGTGTGTCCAGATTGCCGTAGAGACGGAAGTAAGTGACGCATTACAAGATATGAACATCCATCAAGAGGAAAGGATGTCCGAAGTGTCCTCGAACACTGAGAAGGATCTTCTCAAGGAAGATCAAGAGAAAGAGTCTACATCTCCCAAAGAAGATGATGAAGTTGAGTCGGAGTCCCTTCCGTCGGTGCCGGCACTGGAGCCATTACCCTCAACATCTTCTGCCCCTCCATCAGATGACATGAGACAGGCACCGGCCAATCTTATGACTCTAATGGAGAGCATTCGCAAGCAAGGTGAAGTTAGGGAAGCAAAACTTGAGAGACGAATCGCTTAACTCTCTTCCTCCCGTGGGTCTCAGAAGAGACTCAGAGTTCACGACCTCCCACCCTGCTCCGAAACTAATCCTTGGAGATATGCGGAGTATATGCCGATCACCAACGGCAAACTCTATATTTCGGAGAAGATGGGAGCCGTCCCTATTAATGACATCCAGTTCTGGCCAAGCTTCAATGCTTACCTAGACTGCTTCATTCGTCTGAAGCTGGAACCAGTGTTGAAGGAAGAGACGGAACCCAAGGAGGTCATAGTATTCGACCATGACAAGACACAGGCTCTTTTGTCAAGCAGCCTAAAGCAGGTGGGCTACACTAATTCTAAGGTGTCTGCCCTCAGCAAGAATCATCTTACCTTTCTTACTCCAGCTTCATCAGCCTTCCCCTTAACATCGAAGGCTCTTAAAGCCGTTGTCAAGGCAATAGAGGCAGGCAAACCTTTTCCTACACTGGATGAGTGTAGACCTTTGTCGTTAGCCCTGCCCACGAAGGATAAGGTTGTGAAGTTGGAGGCAGATATCGCAGGATGTCAGTTCAACGAGAATCTCCCAAAGTTGTCAGACTTTCTCTTGCGTAGGGAGCAAGAAATGAAAGAAAGACTAGCGGCTTCTCTATCCCTGCAGAACTTTTTGGAGATGTCCGCAGGCTTGAAGACCACCCCAGATATGAACATGGTCATGGCCAAGATGCACATGGTTACCTTGGTAAAGGACCTGTACGGCTTTATCAAGGCCAGAAGGGCAGGCAGAGAGTTCGTATTTGCTACAGCAGCTGTAAAACACGAACCCAGGAAGCAGATAACTTCCAATATCTGGGGTAAGGACCTCTTCCCAAATGAATTGGTCAAAGAGGTAGTCGACAAAGCCGCCACGGAGAATAGGAACCTTCTCCAGAAGTGGGGCATGTCATCCAAAAGGAAGTCTTCTCCAGATGAGGGTCCCCAGCCTAAGAAGAAGACTAAGAGACCTAGACTACCCTCTCAGCCTGCAAAACAACAACATCCCACAGTCACCATGACCGCATTGCCCCAAGTGGTTGCTCAACCGCAAACCACTTACCAGATGGTACCTCAACAGCTGGTTGCCCAGTCACCAGCATTCAACACTACGTTTGAGAGGCAGACCACTACCTTTCATCCCAAAGGTAGAGGCTCCAGACGGGGCTCCTCAAAACACCCCTCACAAGGTAAGGGGGGTAGGGGAGGACGTGGTCAGGGAGGTAAATCCTCTGGAAAACAGAAGCAATGAGATGCTTCAGGTAGGAGGGAGGCTCCAACAATTTCAGGATCGTTGGACCTTCCATCCTTGGGCCCACAGCCTAATCAAGAACGGACTTGGATGGAGCTGGAGCGAGGCTCCACCATCATTCCCTCAATTCTTCCAACACTCTTTCCCCTTACTGGAAGAATGTACCCTAGAACTGTCGAGCAAATGGGTAATAAGGAGGGCAAAGTCCATCAAATTCCAGGGAAGGCTGTTTTATTCCCAAGAAGGACTCAGACAAACTCAGTCATTCTGGACTTATCGCCACTCAACAAGCTCATCGAGAACAACAAGTTCAGGATGTTAACCCTTCAACACATAAGGACCCTGTTACTAAAAGGGGCGTACACAGTCTCGATAGACCTGGCAGATGCTTATTGGCATATTCCAGTCAGCTTCCCCCTCTCCTCCTACCTAGGATTCTGGCTATATAAGAAGAGGTACGTCTTCAGAGCCATGCCCTTCGGACTAAACTTAGCCCCAAGGATTTTCACAAAACTTGCAGACACAGTCGTTCAACAACTACGCCTAGAAGGTGTTCAGGTAGCAGCGTACCTGGATGACTGGGTGGTGTGGGCAGCATCCAGGACGGCTTGTCTGCAAGCATCCAAGAAAGTGATCCAGTTCCTGGAACATCTGGGATTCAAGATCAACTTCAAGAATTCTCGACTTTCTCCAGCTCAAGAGTTTCAATGGCTGGGAATCCATTGGAATTTGAAGTCACACCATCTCTCCATTCCCCCAGGGAAGAGGAGAGAGATTGCAGGATCTGTCAAGAGACTACTGAAATCCGACTGGATCTCAAGACGCCAACAGGAAAGAGTAATGGGCTCTCTCCAGTTTGCATCAGTGACAGACCCAGTGCTAAAAGCACAACTGAAAGATGTGTCAGGAGTCTGGAGAAGATACGCATATAACGCTCGAAGAGATCAAAGAAGACTGATACCGACCTTACTACGATCACTTCTCAAGCCATGGTCGAAGGCCAAGAACCTAAAGAAGACTGTGCCCTTGCAACCACATCCACCACCCGTGACCATCCACACGGATGCCTCGACGGAAGGATGGGGAGGTCATTCCCATCAACGGAAAGTCCAAGGGACCTGGTCTTCTCTATTCAAGACCTTCCACATCAACATTTTGGAGACCATGGCAGTCCTTTTGAGGTTGAAGAAACTCTCCCCTCGCAGATCAGGCCACATCAGGTTGATCCTGGACATCGAAGTGATAATGAGATGTCTAAACCGTCAAGGCTCTAGATCACCCAAGATCAACCAAGTGATATTGGCCATCTTCCGTTTGGTGGAAAAGAAGAGATGGCATTTGTCAGCACTTCATCTTCAAGGGATCCGCAATGTGACAGCGGACGCTATATCCAGGCTCAAGCCGATAGAATCATTTTCCTTCATCTTACATCAAGTCCCGGAACTGCAGATCGACCTCTTCGCGACGAGCAACGGCAAGAAATTACCTCGATATGTAGCCCCATACAAGGACCCTCTAGTGGAGCCGACGGATGCCATGTCCCTCGATTGGAACAGATGGGAGTGGATTTACTTGTTTCCTCTGACCAATCTCCTAATAAAGGTCCTCAACAGGTTGAGATCCTTCCGAGGAACGGCAGCTCTAGTGGCTCCCAAGTGGCCAAAGAGCAACTGGTTCTCTCTAGTAATGGAACTGAAGCTGAGGGTGGTCCCTCTTCCGGACCCAGCACTATCTCAACAGGTCCAGAAGTCGACTCTCTTTGCTTCATCACAGAGAACCTAAAACCTTCATCTCATGATTTTCTCTCCTTAGCAGTTAAGAAAAGATTTGTGATCTCGAAAGGCAGTACTAGACTTTTTAGAAGAATACAAGTCTAGGTCAACTAGAAGACAGTTTGAATCATCTTGGAAAAAGTGGGTTGCTTTCGTCAAAGCAAAAGGACCAAAATAAATCTCAATGGACTTCTGTCCATCCTTCTTTATCCACCTTCATAGACAAGGACTGGCAGCAAACACAATAAATACATGTAAGTCGGCTCTGACTAGACCTCTGCTATACGCCTTCCAAGTGGACCTGTCGAATGAAATCTTTAACAAGATGCCTAAGGCATGTGCTAGATTCAGGCCTGCAGCCCCTCCGAAGCCCATTT
>NC_090725.1:167484090-167491590 GCF_036898095.1 Palaemon carinicauda
ACACCAATTGTATTGAAAATCATACCATAAAAACTTATTTATATACCAAATAATTCTATGGGACAGAATTTCCTAGTTTCCTTTTTTTTCAATGATTTTTTTCTTAATTTTCATCGTCTGCATGCAAAATAATCATGGAAAAAAAAATAAAAAAAAGGAAAATTGAAAATCTGTCACACAAAATAGTAGGAATTTTATTCCTCTTTCTCTCTAAAATTGAACAATAAATAACCAACAAAAATCTACCGACATGCGAATAAGTATGTTTTTGAGTTCTAAGCTCCCAGAGATTTGCTATTAAATTTTCGCTTTTTGTTTAGAAAAACCAAAATAACATTATTATAGTAACCGTATTTTTTACTTTCATCATTTATTCCTACATGAAGGCTCCCTAAACGAGGTATTTAATGTCTAAATTTACTAATGCACTTGGTGTGACGGTGTCAGGAATTGCCAGAGGCCTCTCATTGTTGCCATAGTTTTAATTTGAATGCTGCAGCTTTGAATTTTTTTCATGTTTCCATTTCTTCTTGGTTCTTTTTGGTTGCTCTCTATTTGCTTCTTGTTCTTTCTTTGTCCTTAGGTAACATTGGCCTAACTATAAAGTTCATGAGGACATTGTGAAAACACGATGTACATAAGAACTACAAGTAAACAAATACACGTGTATCATAACTTTTATACGTCTTTGGAAACTCTGGCTGGCTCTCGTAGATCGTAGTTTGCATTAGCCTACCCTCTCCCAATGCGTTCAAATTCTACCAGATGTACAAGATTTCCAAACATGAGTTAAAAAACACAATGTACATAAGAACTGCAAGTAAACAAATACACGTGTATCATAACTTTTTTGGGGTCAAGCCATGTCGTCCTGATGGAAGTTCCTAAAGGGTAGCTTCCTTGGGTATATATAACTACGGCGATATTCCCAGAGAATTTACCTTAAGGTACCCAGAATTCTAACTCCTGGAGCGAATATCCCTAATAAAAGAACCAGGGATATCGCAAAATATCAGAGGACGTTTTCTTGACACGCCACATAGCAATCTGCACCCCGAACAGAGTTAACACTTCGAAGGGGTCAATTGGCAAGAAAACGAAAACGAGAAAGAAAGGAGAGCCGCTCGCAAGGTATCTCTCCTCTCCCGTTTCGTAAGCGTGCATTGCGCCGCTCACGGCGCCATCTGTATTCCTTTTTGCATAGCTCAACAACTCTGTGTTTTTCCCTGTGTTATCTCGCAATTCTTGGATTATTTCAACGTTATAATGCTTTCTCCAACTTCTTCTGCTTCTGATAAGTTGAGTATTATTTCTTTTATGTATAAATGTAAGCTCTTGGTAATTTTAAAAGTGATTCGATAGTGATATCGTTGTTACAAGAGCTGTTGCCTACTGGAGGCGTCCTGGACGCTGTCGCTCGCTATTTATGAGTTATTTAGTTAGCCAGAGCGACGTTCCTGGCTGTTTTGCTTTAATAATTTTAGCTATTCAGCGTTACATAGGTTTTCTTTATATGATGCTTTTAGTATTTCCGTTTTGGCGAAGGATTTGCCGATTCTGGCCTGCGCTAGACCTTGTAGCCTAGTCGTTTGGCCCTAGTACTTTCCTGCATGATATTCAGATTTCCGAGTGTTTTAAAAATTTTATTGAAGCTTTAGGCAGTTTTATACATTTAAGATTATGTTGATTTTCTTCCAAGATAGTATACGAGTGAGTTTCGGTTATTTAGGTAATCGATTCTCTTTGCGCATAGGCTAGTTGTCTATGGGGCCTTAGTATACTTTCTCACACTCCCCGGTTGCTCTCTTCTCGTTGAAGGTGTGCAATCCCTTTCCCTCTGTTTAAGCCTTGGGCTTAACCCTCATGGTTTATCTGAATTGACTTTAGATACAACTATATTAGGGTGTTTCTGTTCTTTCCTGTTTCCAGCGAGTCTGGCTTCAGGAAGGGGGCAGGACATCAGAGTTCTTAGTCTGAGTCTGTTTCTGTCTAGCTTGTGGTTGAGATTCCCTTGCTAGGCTGACAGCAGACATAGGAGGCTTAGCCTCCTTAGTTCACTTTTGAAGGTTTCTGTACGAGATGATTCCTTCTTTTTATGATCTAGCAGACTAGTCCAGTGCTGTTGTCTCAGTGTGGAGGATGAGATCCTCTTTTCTGTGAATAGAAACGCCTTCCTTGCTTTGGTTCCGAGGGAGTTGGCAGGTATTACTGGCCTCCCTCCTCGGATCTCCCCCAGGCTAAGATGATTTTTCTTGGCTGCGGGTGATTCATTACTAGAGCAAGGTTGGTAGGACCCTCTTCTCCCTTTCCCCCTCTTTCCTTAGTGATGGCCTAGCCATTGCATTCATATCCGTCATTCTACATCTGTACCTAGCATAGGTTAGGATGTGGGGTTGACTCAGTCCCTTGCCGGCCGGCAGTGCGTGCCGGCCGGCAAGGGTCTTCTGCTTTGAGTGGTGCCCGGACCTCCCTTGGTCTCTCATCCTTGTTTGTCTGAAGAGCCAGATGGAATTGGTCAGGAAGCCTGAAGTTATATTCTCCCCTTCCTTATGTGCACTCTTTCGGGTTGCCGGGTAATGAGGCAGTACAGTCTCTTATCCCGGCATCCATTCTGTTTTTCTTCTAGTGTTGTACCCTAGCCCGGCTGCCGGCCTGAGTGGCCGGCAGCCGGGCAGTCGGAGTTCTCTGGTTCTTTTGCTGCCGGCCGGCATTGGATGTATACCTTTGCCGGCCGGCTATATATCACACCTTTGTCTGCCGGCCACTACGATTAGTGGCCGGCAGCCGGGTGTAGTTGTTGTTTAGCTGCCGGCCGGCAATAGAAACACACCGAGGTTCTGCCGGCCGCTACGTTTGGCGGCCGGCAGCCGGGTGCTATCTTGTGTAGTTGCCGGCCGGCAGTGACTGCCGGCCGGCACACGCATTTGAACCAGCATTCTTCCACCTTATAGTTTTTAAGTAGTATACTTTGGAACTAGTTAAGGTGTGTGCCGGCCGGCACATTACCTTCTATACTGTAGCCAGTATTTTTCAGTATAGTATATACTGTAGGGAGAAAACTATAGTATAGTATTTGTTACAACACTAAGTTTTTCTAACACTTTTGTGTTGTCTTGCACAGCCCTTTGCTGTAACCTTACAGATAAAGAAAGTGAGTTCTTTCTTCTCTACTATCCAGCATTTTAAAATCACTTTTTTGGGTGTGAGCTACACCTGTTTCCTCTGGAAATTATTCATTGGTTGCTCTAGAATAGATTAACCATACGATTTTATTATCTGGAAGGTTGCAGCAATTGACTGTGCGGGAAATACAAGTGTGTGTCTTTCCTTTCTAGTTTAGTTATGCTAAGCTATGTATATCCAGTGATACGTAGTTCACTTGATACTCATGGAATTTTCTTCTCTTTACAGGAGGACCATCCGAAGTGTGGAGGCGTTTTCTGCAACGTCCGCAGCAAGAACTTCTGCGGACATGATTTGTGTAGGAGGCACGCAGCATGCGCAGTCTCCAAAGGTGATCTCCGGTATGGGGACCCGCAGGTATGTACCGTGTGCAAAAACCTGATTACTGAGGCTTTTGATTCCCCTAAGACGGCGGAGTCAAGGGACGCAGCAAGGGAGAAACTTCGTACCTGGGTAAGGGGCTTTCAGAAGAACACTTCTGGGCCCTATCTTCCAAGTGAGAAGATGAGGGCTTACCTTTTCCCCAGGGCATCAGCTGAGGCAGTGATTCCCCAGCCTCAAGTGGAGATACCAGTGGTTCAGATCCCCGTGGATGCAGAAGTCGCGGACGCCCTGCAGGACATCCAATTGGATGATAGGATGTCGGAGGTGTCCGAGCTTCTGGAAGATGACCTTCTGGCAGAAGACCAGGATGAAGATCAGGCTCCAGACAATGAAGAGGAAGAGGTCGACGAGGTGTCGGCTACTCCGGACCAGGCCCCTGAACCTATTCCCTCAACATCGTCCTCTCTCCCAGATGAGCTGGGAAAGACCCTTTCCTCCATCGTTGGAATGATCCAACAGATGCAGAGAGAAAATAATGAGAAGGCGGCTGCAATGAAGCTGGAGATGCGGAGACTTGCAGCATCACGTGGGCCCCAGAAGAAGCTCAGCGTGAAAGACCTTCCCTTGTGCTCAGATGCTAACCCTTGGAAGTATGCTGAGCACATGCCTATGACGACGGGAAAAATCGTCATTTCGGAGAAGTTGGGCTCAGTCCCCCTTGAGGAGGTGGAATTCTGGCCCAGCAAGGAGTCGTATCCGGACTGTTATGTCCGTCTAAGGAGGGAACCAGCGTCAAAGGAAGAAACGGAGCCGAAGGAGGTCATAGTTTTGGACCACGCTAAGGCTCAAGCTTTACTGTCAAGCTCGATGAAAGAAAGGGGCTTCACAAACTCAAAGGTACCTGCTTTGAGTAAGAAGCACCCTTCCTTTTGTGTCCTCTCCTTCTAGAGCCTTCCCCTTTATGCAGAAGGGGTTTACGGCTGTGCTGAAAGCAGTCGAGGCAGGTAAGCCATGCCCCTCCTTGGAAGTGTGTAAACCTCTGTCTTTGGCCCTACCCATGGACCACAAGGACTGGAAGGACGTCCATCTTACCTTCTCAGTCGGGAAGTTGGAGGCTGATATTGCCGGACGTCAGTTCGGTAAGAACCTCCCCAAGCTGTCTGACTTTCTTTTGCGAAGGGAGCTTGAGACAAAAGAAAGACTTGCTGCCTCAATGTCTCATCAAACGACTCTGGAGACAATGGCAAGTGACCCCAAGGTCCATGAAATGTTCATGGTAGTGGCTAAGACACAACTAGTCACAGTGACAAAGGACCTTTATAGCTTCGTCAAAGCTAGGAGGGCTTGTAGGGAGTTCGTGTTCGCCTCGGCTGCGGTGAGGCACGAGCCAAGGAAGCTAATCTCCTCCAACATTTGGGGTAAAGACCTCTTCCCTAGTGAACCGGTCAAGGAGGTTGTAGATAAGGCTGCCACGGAGAATAGAAACCTTCTCCAGAAGTGGGGCCTATTTCTCAAGAGAAAGTCTTCCCCGGATGAGGGTCCCCAACTAAAGAGGAAGACTAAGAAGACTAGGCTACCCTCTCGGCCAGCCAAGCCATTCAGACAGCCACAGCAACAGCAATTTCCTATACCTACAGTGCCCCAGATGGTTGCACAAACCCCGACCATGTACCAATGGGTACCCCAAGCCGTGTCGACGCAATCTCCGGCATTTAACCCAGTGTTCAAAGGGCAGTCAACTACCTTTCGAGCGAAGCCTAGAGGAGCAGCCAGAGGTTCGTCTAGACGCCCCTCAAAGGGGAGGGGATTCAGGGGTGGTCGCGGTCAAGGAGGCAAGGCCTCAGGGCAACAGCAGTCAAAGTGAGATGATACCGGTAGGAGGGAGACTTCAGAATTTTCGGGATCGGTGGACCTTCGATCCCTGGGCCCACAGCCTACTCGAGAATGGACTGTGTTGGAGCTGGTACAGCACTCCACCCCCGTGCCCTCGATTTTTCCAACACTCCACCCCCGTTCTGGAGGAGTACATTCAAGAACTGTTGGAGAAAAGAGTAATCCAAAGGGTAAAGTCCATCAAATTCCAAGGGAGGCTGTTTTGTGTTCCCAAGAAGGACTCAAAAAAACTCAGAGTCATTCTGGACTTGTCGCCACTCAACAAGTTCATAGTGAACTGCAAGTTCAAGATGCTAACACTGCAACACATAAGGACCTTACTGCCCAAGAGGGCATTTACCGTCTCCATAGATTTGTCAGACGCCTATTGGCACGTTCCAATCAATCGTCAACTCTCCTCCTACCTAGAGTTCAAGCTACATCGAAGACTCTACGCCTTCAGAGCCATGCCATTCGGGCTAAACATAGCCCCAAGGATCTTCACGAAGCTTGCGAGCGTAGCTCTCAAACAATTATGCCTAAAGGGAATCCAGGTGGTAGCCTACCTGGACGACTGGCTGGTGTGGGAAGCATCCAAGACAGAATGTTTGCAAGCTTCCCTACAGGTGATCCAGTTCCTAGAGTATCTAGGCTTCAAGATCAACAGAAAAAAGTCTCGACTTTCTCCATCTCAAAAGTTCCAGTGGTTGGGAATCCACTGGGACCTAGTGTCACACCAACTCTCCATCCCGGCGAAGAATAGGAAGGAGATAGCTGGTTCTGTCAAGAGACTTCTGGATTCCGAAAGGATATCAAGACGCGAACAGGAGAAAGTGCTGGGTTCTCTCCAGTTTGCTTCAGTAACAGACCTGGTGCTAAGAGCACAGCTAAAGGATGCAACCGGAGTTTGGAGAAGTTATGCATCAAACGCGCGAAGAGATCTGATAAGACCAGTTCAGCTTCGTCTACGTACGCTTCTTAGGCCTTGGTCCCAGGTCAGGCAACTAAAGAAGTCGGTACTTCTTCAGCCACCTCCCCCCTCGTTGACTACTCACACAGACGCCTCGAAGGAGGGGTGGGGAGGTCATTCTCATCGGAAGAAGGCCCAAGGGACTTGGTCCAATCTATTCAAGACATTTCACATAAACTTTCTGGAAGCTATGGCAGTACTCCTTACCTTGAAGAAAGTCTCCCCTCGTCGCTCGATCCACATAAGGTTGGTGCTGGACAGTGAGGTGATTGTGAGATGCTTGATTAGACAAGGATCGAGGTCACCACCAATCAACCAGGTGATGTTGGCCATCTTTCGACTGGCGGAAAAGAAGTGGTACCTGTCGGCAGTTCACCTTCAAGGAGTCCGCAATGTGACAGAGGACGCTCTATCCAGGTTCACACCGATAGAGTCGGAATGGTCCCTAGACGCAGGATCATTCTCCTTCATCTTGAGTCAAGTCCCAGAACTGCAGATAGACCTCTTTGCGACGAAAGACAACAAGAAGTTATCCCTTTACGTGGCCCCGTACGAGAATCCCTTGGCGGAAGCAGTGGACGCGATGTCCCTCGACTGGAACAGATGGTCCAGGATTTACCTGTTCCCTCCTCACAACCTTCTATTGAGGGTCCTCAACAAACTGAGATCTTTCAAGGGAGTAGCGGCAATAGTGGCTCACAAGTGGCCGAACAGCGTGTGGTTCCCTCTGGCATTGGAACTACGGCTGAAGTGTCTACCGTTACCAGATCCAGTTCTGACCCAGCGAGTTCAGAAGTCGACTGTCTGCGCTTCATCACAGAAAACCTGGAACCTGCAGCTCATGATTTTCTCTCCCTAGCGGTGAGAAAACGTTTCGGGATTTCGAAAGACAGTATAGACTTCCTAGAGGAATATAAGTGCAAATCTACTAGAAGGCAATATGAGTCATCATGGAGGAAATGGGTGGCCTTTGTCAAGGCGAAGAATCCGCAAAAGATCTCGACGGACTTCTGCTTATCTTTCTTCATCCACCTTCATGGTCAAGGGTTAGCAGCCAACACAATATCAACGTGTAAATCTGCTTTGACAAGACCCATTTTATATGCCTTCTAGGTCGACTGCTCTAACGATATTTTTAATAAAATTCCGAA
>NC_090725.1:167499090-167501590 GCF_036898095.1 Palaemon carinicauda
GGAACCCATGGGAAGACCATATATTTGAGAGAAAAACTGACCGTTACACGTAAAATAAGACTCGGAAACACACAATTCTATCAACTTTATAAAAATATCATTAGGTACAGGTATATTTAAATCTAATGTATCAATTTTGTTACTCAGGTACTGAAGACATTGTTGTACTGGGACTTTGGTAAATAAGGATTCAACATCAAAACTGACTAACTTTTTGTTGTGAAGATCAATATTTCTAATTCTATCAACAAAATTACAAGTATCTTTTAAATGAGAATTTGATATGGTGCCAAGACATGGGGAAAGTAATTTTGCTATCCACTTAGATACATTGTAGGTTACACAATTACGGGTTGAAGTAATTGGCCTCATAGGTATTCCTTCCTTGTGAATCTTCGGTAATCCATACATGTGGGAAAGAGATGGTAAATAAGCCTGAAATTTCTTGCACAACTCGGGATAATCTTTCTGGAGGAGAGATTTTAACATCTTATTGTAAGTTGCCTGCCATCGTTTAAGTGGATCCGTTGTTAGTTTCTTGTATGTAGATTCGTCACTTAATAAAAAATTCATTTTTTCTGTATAAGTATTAACGTCTAGAACTACAATTTTATTACCTTTATCTGCTTTTGTGATAAGAATGTCTCTTCTTTTTTTTCAGATCGTCAAGCGCTCCTAAAAGACTCTTTGGTAACTGTTTTTCAAATTGCAGATTACCTAGTATAGTTCCTAAAATAAAACCTTTAACAGTAGATGAATCTATATCCTTGCCCTTCAATTTTAGATTATTTTCAAACTTAGCAAAATCTACAAGAAAATCAAGAATGCAGTCAGTTGATGGTAGCAGAGAAAACGAGAGACCATATCCGAGAATACATTTCTGCTCTGTAGTCAATTGAAAATCTGACAGATTAACAATATTATCCTGTAAACTATATTTAAACCAAGGGCTGTTTTTAAAAATCATTTCGAACTTATGAGACAGTTTACCTTTCATCTTAAAACACTCACGTCTTGAAACTCCATGTGCATGATCAAGAAGACCATTTAATTGCTGGGGTCCAAAAGTTGTAAAGCGTTCGGTTACTTCACAAAATTCACGAATTCTTCTCCTCAACTTCTGGAAAGCTTCTTCTTCTCTAACTGGACATCAGCAATTCTCTCTTTTAATATTTCTTCGTGAACAATCGGAAAGGGATTGTCAGTGGTACCTTTATAAACAAAGGGTTTCATTGTCTTGTTATGATGAGTGTGTGATCCCAAAGACGATGAAACCCTTTGTTTATAAAGGTACCACTGACAATCCCTTTCCGATTGTTCACGAAGAAATATTAAAAGAGAGAATTGCTTCTCTCTTTTAATATTTCTTCGTGAACAATCGGAAAGGGATTGTCAGTGGTACCTTTATAAACAAAGGGTTTCATTGTCTTGTTATGATGAGTGTGTGATCCCAAAGACGATGAAACCCTTTGTTTATAAAGGTACCACTGACAATCCCTTTCCGATTGTTCACGAAGAAATATTAAAAGAGAGAATTGCTGATGTCCAGTTAGAGAAGGAAGAAGCTTTCCAGAAGTTGAGGAGAAGAATTCGTGAATTTTGTGAAGTAACCGAACGCTTTACAACTTTTGGACCCCAGCAATTAAATGGTCTTCTTGATCATGCACATGGAGTTTCAAGACGTGAGTGTTTTAAGATGAAAGGTAAACTGTCTCATAAGTTCGAAATGATTTTTAAAAACAGCCCTTGGTTTAAATATAGTTTACAGGATAATATTGTTAATCTGTCAGATTTTCAATTGACTACAGAGCAGAAATGTATTCTCGGATATGGTCTCTCGTTTTCTCTGCTACCATCAACTGACTGCATTCTTGATTTTCTTGTAGATTTTGCTAAGTTTGAAAATAATCTAAAATTGAAGGGCAAGGATATAGATTCATCTACTGTTAAAGGTTTTATTTTAGGAACTATACTAGGTAATCTACAATTTAAAAAACAGTTACCAAAGAGTCTTTTAGGAGCGCTTGACGATCTGAAAAAAAAGAAGAGACATTCTTATCACAAAAGCAGATAAATGTAATAAAATTGTAGTTCTAGACGTTAATACTTATACAGAAAAATTGAATTTTTTATTAAGTGACGAATCTACATACAAGAAACTAACAACGGATCCACTTAAACGATGGCAGGCAACTTACAATAAGATGTTAAAATCTCTCCTCCAGAAAGATTATCCCGAGTTGTGCAAGAAATTTCAGGCTTATTTACCATCTCTTTCCCACATGTATGGATTACCGAAGATTCACAAGGAAGGAATACCTATGAGGCCAATTACTTCAACCCGTAATTGTGTAACCTACAATGTATCTAAGTGGATAGCAAAATTACTTTCCCCATGTCTTGGCACCATATCAAATTCTCATTTAAAAGATACTTGTAATTTTGTTGATAGAATTAGAAATATTGATCTTCACAACAAAAAGTTAGTCAGTTTTGATGT
>NC_090725.1:167509090-167559090 GCF_036898095.1 Palaemon carinicauda
CATATACTTATGTTGCATTATACCAGTAGGAAATGGTCCTACTGCATCCATGTGTGCCCTATAAGTCTTATTCTTTACAGGAACCACAGGACACTTCTCCAGTACAGTGTTTTTATGCTCTTTGAAACAGTTACAAGCATGACAACATTTGATATACAATTCTATTAATTTTTTCATCCCTAACTAAAAGAAGGGCTCGCGTGCTCTCCTTCAAGGTTTATCAGTCCCCAAATGCCCTTCATGCTGATTTGCTAGTACAATGGGGATAGTTTAATTAATTAAAGAAAGAGGAAGAACCACCCTGTGCACAAAATTTACCTCCCCCCTTCTCATCAGCACAATCCAACATATTATTCACTATAAAAAAATTCCCACGAGGTACATTAGGAAATGATGGGCAACTGATACTCCTTTAATCACTGCTCGCACTTTTCCATCCATTCCTCTTTTTACTGTCACTGTCGAACTTCTTCTATGTCCTAGCCTCCTAAGTCAATCACACCTGCATCAACAGGGAACTCACTTTGCACAAACCCGATCATTTCCTCTGTCACCCACATGCATTCAGCTTGATACCCCACCCCCCTCTCTCTCTCTCTCTCTCTCTCTCTCTCTCTCTCTCTCTCTCTCTCTCTCTCTCTCTCTCTCTCTCTCTCTCATATCCGCTAAGCCGGCTATTCACGCAAAAGAATGGCCTTATGGTTTGTCCCGCTGGACTGGATCGGTGCTGATATCCTGTGAAAAATGCCCACACACGCTACGGACTTGCTTTTTCATTTCAAGAAGACTACATGGTTACGTTTTTGGTTCTTATATACCAAATTTGGTGCATTACGGGGTATCAAGTACAACTATTACAACAAATTTCGAAAATGCCAAAATTTTATACTTTTTACTTTATTTTTTTTTATTTATTTTTTTTTATCTTAATATAAATATATGAAATCTGACTTGAAATAATATGAAGGAATGTATTAGGCACTCTCTATCGTTATTATACAATAAAAGAAATAGGTTGAACACTAAAACTATTAGCAACGAAAAAACAAAGGGCAAATATCATATGGGTTATTATTATTATTATTATTATTATTATTATTATTATTATTGTTGTTGTTGTTGTTGTTGTTGTTGTTGTTATTATTATTTTCCATTGAGTGGATAAAATGTTGTTTTGGTTAATCAATTCGGATTGGCTAAACTGTGGAATCTCAAAGTTTATTTGCTACTTTTACCAAAATATTCAGAAAAAAAATATTATTATTATTATTATTATTATTATTATTATTATTATTATTATTATTATTATTATTATTATTAGTTAGTTAGTTAGTTTGTTAGTTAGTTAGTTAAGCTACAACTCTTGTTGTTAAAGCAAAATACTATAAGCTCAAAGGATCTAACAGGGAAAAGTAGCCCGGTAAGGAAAGGAAATGAAAAAATAAATAAACTAAAAGAGAAGTAATGAACAACTAAATTAACATATTTTAAGAAAAGTAGCAACATTAAAGTAGATAAATTTTTTGCTTGTTTGCGTGGACAAAATCGTCGATAAAAAAGAAAACAACTAATTAAATTTTAAAAATATTTCTATAACATGATGTTTGATTCTGTGGGTCACATTTTGTGAGGTAGGTCAGGATTACTCCAAGTTCACTGCTCCTCCCACTGCCACCTATACAGGATTAGTACCCTCATTAATCTTTTGACTTTTTTGTAAGAGACTAGATTCTGATCAGTGATTCTTAAACTGGGGGGCGCGCCCCACTAGGGGGGCGCCAGGAGCTTTCAAGGGGGGCGCAAGCAGGGCTGCTAGATGGTGCTATTTTTGTTTTCTTCTTTTCTGTAATAATAATTAAAAAATAGTCAAAAACATTATCACTGCTTCCATATGTTTTTTTTTTTTAATTATCATCTCAAAACATGCCAAAAACTCAAGTAATAAATGCCAAAGTTATCAAAGTGACACGTGAGGCTAACCCTTAAATGAGAGCGGTCAGAGAAATGTTTCCTCAGGAACTGAATGCGTCTCGTACCACCTTATTGCTCATATCACCCGCTATTATAATAACAAAGGGTTGCAGTCCCCTGGCTCAGTCTGTCAAACGAAGTAGTGAGGACTTTCAAGTCCTGCATAATATATTTCAACCATTATCAAGTACTGGTAATTACTACATTACTTTTAATGTATTTATTGTAGTTCTAATTTAAAAGTATTTTTTCCTTTTTTGGGCGTGTGTTTACTGTATGTTCATTGTATGTTCATTCATTCCTTTTTTAGCTGTTTTACTATTTTAGATAAGTTATGTGCAGTATCGGAAATCTAAATGTGTGTATAACACGTGAACGAGCAGAATTTTTTTTTCATATCATGGTATTACTTACCAGCTTATGCGAATGTATTGTACGTTATCATTATTTCACCAGCATGATATATTTGTTTCATTTGATATACCTATAACTAGGGTGTTCATTTATTTGAGGTGTGAAAATGGGAGTTATAATGAAATTTTGAATATGCATTATGCATATAGGCCAGAGTGACCAGATTTCAGAAATTGAAGTAAGTGGCATTATACAATACACACACACACAATATATATATATATATATATATATATATATATATATATATATATATATATATATATATATATATATATTTATATTTATATTTATATATATGTATATATATATATATATATATATATATATATATTTATATTTATATTTATATATATGTATATATATATATATATATATATATATATATATATATGTACGTATATATATATATATATATATATATATATATATATATATATATATATATACATATATATATATATATATATATATATATATATATATATATGTATATATATATATATATATATATATGTATATATATATATATATATATATATATATATATATATATATATATATATATATATATATATATATACAGTATATATATATATATATATATATATATATATACAGTATATATATATATATATATATATATATATATATATATATATATATATATATATAAATGCACATGAATAACTACGATATATATAATTATATATGCATTTGGAATCCTCATAAACGTGAAGATGTTAAGGAGAAATTATTGTGAAGCACGGTTCTCAGCATCAAAACGAAGTAAAGAACTAAGCTTGATGTGGCAAGTGATCTCCGATGTGCATTGAGCCAAACACCACCAAATATTCCCCGACTAGTTGCATGAGTAGCACTAAGTCAAAAAGGCCACTGGCTATAATCCACTTTTTTTATAATATTACAAGTAGTTAAAATAGTAACAATGAAAATAAAAATGTAGTAATTATGATGTCTTTCGTTTTATAATACTACATAAATATGGATAAATTAATCACTAAGGAGGATGTGTAATATTTTCTGATGTGGTCATGATCCATGAATAATTTCATTATGAGTAAAAATTATGTTTATTTTTGCAGTAATTAGTATTTTTTCTAGTATTGTCCATCAATGTAATGACTGTAATCTGTATAATGCTAAAACAGTTTGAAAAAAAGATTAAGATAAAATTTTGTTTCATCATAATATATTTATTTTACCCATTTTCTATGAACAATGTTTATTTTATTGAAATATAGTACAGTGCATTCCTATGAAAAATTAACAGCAATGAAATATAAATCTTTCATTCATCCATATAGTCACATAACCAATGAAGTATATTAGCATACAAAACGCAGCATATTGTTTATATAAACAATACATACATACATACGGTACTTTCTAGTTTGGCAAAAATTTCAAATGTGGGGACGGGGGGGGGAGGCATGGGATCTATGCTAAATGCAGAAGGGGGGCGCGAGGCAAAAAAGTTTAAGAACCACTAGACTAGAATATATTTTGGGAAAAGAGATAGATATAAAGCAAGGATAAAACAAAAAAAGAATTCAATAAAACTATTGTGAAATGAAATTAGTTAAACATTATATTATAAAAAGCGAATAGGTAAGTTCACCTTTGAACCAATATTCGACCAAGTTCGCGCATAACGTAGCTCAGGTGGACGGCGGGTGGCCGCTTAGCTGTGATTTGCAGCTGTGAGCATCAACTCGTTTGTGTGAACGAGGATAATAATCAAGTCTTACGGTTTTAATAAAGAATTTCGTGAAATTTTACATATAATATACTTATATACTGTGGTAGCCTCACAGATATCAATGAATTGTATAATTTACGGGAGCAACTACAATAATTGTAAATGGAATGGAGATCTTTGTTTCATTAATTTCCCAAACATAAAGAAACAGAGCAATTGGGTTAAAGCCTGTGAGAGAGAGAGAGAGAGAGAGAGAGAGAGAGAGAGAGAGAGAGAGAGAGAGAGAGAGAGAGAGAGAAAATAACACAAATGCAGATAATGCCAGGGTGTGCAGATATCACCAGTACGAGATACTACGAAAACTTCTCCCAAAAAGGTTACAGCGATTGGATGCTGAAGCAATACCAACACTTCATTTGCCAACATCAGCTAAGACAAGTTCATTATCAAGATGTTGAAAGGATAGTAGTTAGTATAAGTTAATGGAGTATTCATTACGCTGTGTAATATCTTCATAGTGCAATGTTGAATCCCTTCTTCACAATGGAAATGAATTTCACTGCAATGTATACCCTGATAGTAAAAAAAAAGGATAACACTAATATGTAGCATCACAGTATTCAGTTATCGTAAAGGTCAAAAGTTTGTTAATGTAAATGCCCCATATTAATTTCTTTGAATATTGATAAACATAACTTAGTATCCCAGTGATACCCATAAAGGATACCTTTTGTGTAATTGATAAGTATCATAGGATATCAAATTGGGTCTTTAAAGCCTTAGGTATTTAAGAAGACTAGTAAAGTATCTATGGAATTTAAATCCCACGAGAGTATGTACTGCACTTTCGTTATCCTACCTGGAAACTCAACCAGCTAAAGTTTTGACCTTCTTCTGCATAATTCCTTAATTTATTTCTTAAACTACACCCTCAATATCATAATTCTATGGGTAAGAGAAACCTAGAATTACAAAACAATAATTGTTTTCTTCTCTATACGTTTCCTTGATAGCGGTCATTTTCATATTGCAAGTAAGGCTAGGTCAACTGAACGGGAGTTTCGTGGCAAGAAAAGAGGACTCATGAAACTTATTCGAGATATTGAGTCTTTTTTTATTATGGATGGAAAACCATAAACTCATGAAGCACAAACTTCTTCCGTTACTTGGGCGAATTTGCAACCTTAGTTAGATATAAAGCGAGAGGGGCATTCTCTTCGTTTTGATGAAGCCAACCAGAGAAAACTTTGAAAAGCTAAAGATGATGAAATATCTGTTTAAGATCTTTCATTGAGAGAAATGTTTGATACCTGACAAAACATCAGCTATGACATTAGCAGGTGATATTGTAAATGTCATAACTTTTTTATGTAAGATGTCAAACGTTTTAAAATATAGCAAAGAAGAGAGAAAGTGCAAAATGAGTAGTATGACAAAATGAGCAGGATGACAAAATGGCTGATGTATTAAACACACGTGTAACTTTGTGGAATGTTTTTTTTTTTCCCACCATTCCTCTTGTATTATTATTATTATTATTATTACTTGTTAAGCTACATCCCTAGTTGGAAAAGCAAGATGCTATAAGCACAAGGAAAAATAACCCAGTGAGGAAAGGAAATAAGGAAGAACTACAAGAGAAGTTTAAGAACAATAATAACATTTAAAAAAAAATCTTTCATATATGAAGTATGAAAACTTGAAAATAACGATAAAAACTTCAAAATAACAAGAGGAAGAGAAACCCGATTGAATAGTGTGCTAGAGTGTACCCTCAAAAAAAGATATCTCTACCCCAAGACAGCTAGAACGTCTCTTCTACCCTCACCAAGAGGAAAGTAGCCACTGAACAATTACAGTAGAGTAGTTAACCTCTTGAGAGAAGAAGAATTGTTTGGTCATTTCAGTGTTGTAAAGTGTATGAGGAAAGAGAAGAATGTGTAAAAAATAGGCCAGACTATTCTGTGTATGTGTCAGCAAAAAGGAAAAGAGCCGTAACCAGAGAGAGGGATCCACTGTGGTACTGTCTGGCCCAAGGTCAACCTACTATATAACAGTTACTTATAACAGTAACTGTCTACTGAAAATTGAGTTAGGAAGAAAATTGCACAAGCATACTGCCTATAATTCTTTTATACTTGGGCATAATCCATTTTTTAATAACATTATTTTCAAACATCTGATGTGTATACAACAACTCTCAAATGAATAAAATATTAATCATGCACTTAAATCTTCGTAAAACTCTTTAAAAAAATGAATACAGCAAAACTCAGGTAAGAAAATAAAGGGGACGGACGGTTAGAAGCACCCGAGTAACGTCAGCTAAGCTCTCCTAAGCTGCACGTGAACAGATCTACTCTTTCTGATAGGTCTTGGGGTGAAATATGGTCGTATAATAATACTGTATGTGTCAAAATAGGTGAATCAGCCCAGTTACCATGCCAGAGTGACTGGGGATACTGCCAGTTTCAGCGAGACTGGGCTGTCGGATTGAACATGCTGAAAGGATGAGACGATATTCTAGTCTTACTGGGTTTGACCTGTTAACCCGCCATACACGAAAAAGCCAGCCATACAAACAGAGGATTGGCACGAACCAGACTGTCCAATCTGGCAGCTTACATTCATTATAAAGTCTTTCCAAACCCCATTCCCTTTGATAGCTGTTATGGGCCAATCAATGAGGAGGAAAAAAGGCCGAATAAGGAAAAAAATAATGGAAATCTGAAACAAGCTTCATTATCTTTGTAATAGGTTACTCAATAACCTATTCATGGTACACCCTCTACTTCCCCGGTTTTGGCCGCCATCTTGGAACAATAGAGGCAAAAATATCTCGCTTAGGACTCAATTTAAGTGAAAGTTTACTGAGACATAAAATATTTGTCATAAAACTTCCTATAAATTCTTATTTATTATTTTTTTTTTTATCTTTTGCACCGTTTTGATGCCAGGAGTACTATAATATTTAAATCTAATTTTTTCCTACCCTTTGCGCCTGAACATCATGTGGTTATTTTTCTCACATGCAATATTAGATAATGTTTCAAGTTTCTGAGTAAACTTTATTTTTTTTTTCAGGACTATGAAAACCGACCCATAGCCTATCAGTGATTGCTATATTATGAAAAAAGGTCTTCATTAAAGAAATGCTTCATTTCTTAGAGGAAAATCTTCCGAGGGTGAGACTCGAAAAGTTAAAGAAAAATGTGTGCAGACAATGATAGACTACAGCGTTTAATGAAAAAATAGAAAACAATATCAATTAAGGTGCCCGGCCAATATATGGGGGTATAAAACGAAAAACACAAAATCCTGAAAAAAATCTCTGAGCTTCGTAAGGCGATGGAGAATGTGTGTACGAAATATTTTGTCAAAATTCCTCTTACATTCATAGTTATAAGGTAATTAGTAAAAGTAAATCAATCAACCAAAAACTGATCCCTACAAGAAAATACAGCATTTCTTCTCTTATTGTAAATTTTGATAATCATTACATTTCAATATAAAACAAATCTTAAGCAATGGTATCTGTATAGATTCTATGAGTCATAAGACGAAGTATTACTCAGTTATTAAACCCTTTGACCTTCATTGCTAGCACAAACCTCAGAGAGAGTACACGTTTAAATTTGATCTCTGACATTCACTCGCTTTAATGTCTGTTTTTCTTGGTTTCGGCAAGAATTTCATCATGCCAAAGAGGAAAAGACAATTTTAACATATCGCACACATAAAGAAGAAAATTTACTCTAATAAGAGTTCAGAAGTGGAAGATATCGGCGATATTAGCGGGGTTGGTGAAAGAGAGAGATGATGAGAGAGCTAGTGTCTCGCCTAAAGAAGCAAGGTATTGAGCAAAGGGATCTTAATTTATGATTGAATTATGATGAATAACAAAGTTTTGATTTATCAATATCCAAAAAGGAACATAAAATTCATCATTATCATGATTTATAATATTGTCCCTGTAAAAATACAAAAGAAAAACATTGAATACCCGTGTCTCAAAACTATACTTATTGATCTTCAAATTTTATCTTCTCTCGTATTTTTAAAGATATAGCATTGAAATTTGGTATATCATTTAGAGAGACTTATAAAACAATCGAATAGAGCCCCTTTTTTCAAATTTTTTTTTCATATTTCTTTCTTAGTTTTTTCCCTGATTTATAGGGTTTATTTTTTTTACCATAATGAAAAAATTCATATCTAGGAAAAAAATTACTTTTAGAAAAAAAGGAAAATCTTTATCTTATAGGAGGTCTATATTGGGTAGTAATTCCAGGTCTTAATATTAAGTATCAAGGGAGCAGATAGAATTTGAAATACACTCTTTTTCAAGATAAATCGCCCTGACATCGCAAAACCAAAGGTCAGAGGCAAAAATCCTATGCATTTTGGAGATGTCCTAAATCACCTTATTAGGTGGTATGAGTGTCAAAGTTATGTCCTTAAAAACAGCGTTAGGAAGCCAGACCCCTCAAAAGGCCTGAAAAGTGTGAAAGTGCATGAAAAGGGTAGAAAGGTGTTCACATAAGCAAGGAGTGCTGAAGCTTTCCGGTTAAGACAGGAACCCTCTAAAGTCCGTACAACGTCACGCAGAAGTCTAGTCCCAGATTTTGACTTCCTTAAAAATTGTTTTTATTATAAAAAAAGCTTCATCTGATTTTATGAAAAAAGGCAAAAAACTTTCTATTAAGCGTGAATCTGTTCATAGTACAGAGAATCTTCAGAAATGATGAATGGGGCCAAACAGTATGTACTCGCATATTGAATGATTTAGTTGCTGCTGAGACAAGGTACCATTTAACCTGCATGAAAAAATTCTACCAAGCATGTACTGGTATGAAACGTGGTTGTCCCAAATGTGATACATTTATAGAGGCAATGAAACATGCCATTACCTGCTTGGAAGAAAAAAGAAAATAATGTCAATTTACTTTCAGTAAGATTTTTGAGGTACATGAGGGTGAACTACCAACTGAAAAAACAATAAAGTCTGAACTGGAAGAAAGATATGGAGGAGACATTATTGTTTCAGTAAACAAAAACAGAAAGCATGTGGTGTGTTTCGGCGACACAGTGAACAGAATTCTGACTGATGCTTGGTATAAAAAATAAAGAAGTAAGGACAAGAAAGAAGAGCGACTTTGAATAGTATATGCAGCCGTCAAAATGATTACTGAAGACTATATGGTCCCATATATATGAAACTGATCTATATCCGTGTCCAGAAAATCTCTTAACTGACATGAAATCTCTTATACCAGATACCCTCAGCTGTACTGCTAAAACTCTTGCGCTGAAGACCAAGAAAGGTGATGAAATTAAATGGGATAAGAAGGGCACAGCAATCTCACATGGTATTCTGACCACAGCTAGACCACATTCTTTCATATTCCTTCTACAAATAGGCTTTTCTGTTCATCTCTGCCAAAAGTATGTGCTAAGCACCTACTGAATGTGCTCTCTAACTTGGGATTATAGGCTTCCTATACTGAGGCATTGCTCTTTCAAGTATCAGTTATACATCATCCAGCCAGAAACCTGTCAGACTCATTTACACAGTTAGTGTTTTATAAGGCTGATGTGAACATTTGTACGATTGATGTAATCAACAATTTCCACAATATAAGAGGGATTAAGTGTGTCCTGCCTTCTCCAAATGATCCTACTTCAAATCAGAGAATAAAAAGATCCCATGTGAATCTTCTGTTGGGCAATTTGGCCTTGTTCCCATTAAAACCTTTGAAAACAGGGGTGCAGGACACTGCTGCATCTAAAAGTTATGGATTTAGCAAATATCAATGAAGTTTCCGGCAATGTTTCAGTAACAACAATGGAACTCTTTTGGCTTCTTGGAAAATGGCACAAGAAGAGAGAGTGTCCAGGATGGAATGGTTACATAGAAAAATTATGTGCTCCATCTACAGAATATGACACCATATACAGGCTGTATAGAAAGGCATAGGACAGAAAGAATAAAGCTGCTTTGTAACCTTTGTCCAACCCTTGTATATGAAGGCTCGTGACATTGTAGCTAAATGTGATCAAGGCTCACCCCTAAGTAATGCTATTGTACGCCTTGTTGGTTTCCACTTATTGATGTCCTTTATCGGTGCCATTGGCTACATCATTAATGGAAGTGGAAAAGAGAACTTTTTAATACTGCATATGCAAGTGCATCTGTTAACAAAATGTTGACTGGGCATATTTATGCAAGAGCTCTAAGGGCACACATACTTGTACATGCTGCACTAGCTACACTAATTTTGAATGAAACTAATCTCTCTTCTGATGAACAGTCAACAATAGAAGCAAACTTACAGAAGATTGATTGACAATGAAGTGCTACAAAATGAGCTTTGCGAGCTTAATGGTACAATTAGTTTTTTGAAGAGTAATGGTGCAACTACAAAACTCTCGATGCATTATTTTGAAATGGTAACATTGGTAAAAAAGCTTATCGAAGCATAGCGATCAGGTACCTGAAAACAATTCAAAAGATGCTACCCTATTTTCATGCCAGTGGTCCTCTCTTGTTTGCAAAATCTGCTCATTTGTATCTACAAGACATGTTAGACCTGAAGGACTGTATAACCCCAAAGGAATATGAAGATTATGTTCACAAAGGTTATTTTACAATAAGAAGGTCGCAAAAATTTTGGTCCGTAATCTGTTCTGACATGATCATTGAACAGACTTTGATAAGTTCCATGAAGAGTTCTGGTGGACTGACCAATGGTTGAGGAATGTCAGATTCTGTGCAAACTAGATGGGTAATTGGAATGTTTAAAAATTTGATGATCACAGAGACAACTGAGATATGTTGTGATGTTGCTTACTATATAGGAGAACAGCATATATATGCCAGAAAGGCTCGTATTTCAAGAAATAAGGAAGTCTTCAGACCTTTCTAGGTTGGTTCTTATCCCACCCACCATTTCCAGATCCTAATGGCATTATGTCGATAAGCACAGGTGTAATGGGAGATACAGAAACAAACTCTCTTGATGCTTATGATACTGGTAGTAACTTTGCAAAAGTCAAGTTTGCATGGAGGAATAGAATCAAGCCCATAGGAGTTGCAATGACAGGAGTAAAAATAGGAAATGCATGTCCAGTTGAACCTGGGATGTTATTTAGAAGAATTTCATTCACCATGAATTCACATGAACTATTCAAACTTAACTTTGTGTATGAACTGGCTCTATTTCCCATGTCTATTTTTTCTATGAAATAGGAATGGGCAAAACCAAGAAACCATAATGTATGAACTATTTGCACCTCTCAGTGACACAAGAATTTTTGGAGATAAGGTTTTTGTTATTGATGGAGGATTTGTGATGCATCGATCTGTTTGGCAAAAAGAAGAGATGATTTCAGCAATTCTAAAGAAGTACACTTAATATGTAAAGAAGTACTACAAGATAAATGCCATTGTTATATATGATTGATATCCAGAAAATCTAGCAGACAAAAGTAAAAAGATGCTGAGCGTGTTTGGTGACTGATTTGTTCTACCACAGGCACAATGTTTGATAAAACAGTAAGTCAAACCAGGTTTCTTTCAAATGAGATAAATAAGAGCTTGCTTATTACAGTGTTCACCACTCGACTAATCAATGAGGATTATACAGTAAAACAGGCTACTGAAGATGCAGACAGATTGATTGTTGCTACTGCTATTGGAGAATCTACAATGGCCAAATCAGTAACAGTCGTAGGAGAAGATGTAGACCTCTTAATCATCCTTACAGCCTTGGTTGGATCAAGGACAAATATGTACATCTTAAAACCCGGCAAAGGAAATACAGAAAGCAAGCTGTACACACCAACCTCCATGAAAGTTGGATCAGCTATCAAGGACAACATTCTCTTCCTAAATGCATTTAGTGGGTCCGACACTTCTGCCTTATTCAGACAGGGAAAACTCAAGTTCATAAGGTTTTTGGAAAAACACGAAGAACTGAAAGATTTTGTTGCTGGTTTTAAAGGCCAATCTGCTGAATCTGCAAAGATTGCTGAAGCAGGAAAGAATTTCATTCTTCACTTATATGGTCATAAAGAATGCGAATCCCTTTCTGGTTTGAGATCTCTGTGCTATACTCAGTCACTCACTAAAATCAAATTTACTTTAGCTTCTCTGCTTACTACAGATGCAGCTGCTCAATTTCATTCCTTACATACCTATCACCAAGTGCAGAAGTCGGGAACGGACTTGTCTCTAACAATTTTGGGTTGGAATGCAACTGCAAAGGGATTGGTTCCAGTCACTACAGATAAAGACCCAGCTCCGCCAGATAAGCTCAACATTGTCCCATGCAAATGTGCTTTACGTTGCACGACTGCCACCTGCAGCTGTAGAAAGGTGGGATTAAAATGTTCTGTGATACGTGTTTCTTGCAAGGTGTTTTCATATTCAAACTTTGATGTAATTGATGATGAAGAGGACTGTGACAATCCCCTTGATGCCACAACAGAAAAATCCTTGATGTCAGTGGGTGAAGAAACTCATGGAATAGAATAATCTGGATATATTATAGGAGGGCCAGCGACCCACTCCTAATAAAAAGCAAGTACAGTTAAAATGAAAGTGAACAAACATCCCTCGGGAGGTTACTTCATGGCCACCGCAAAAGGGATGAAGGTGTTAGCAAGATATAGATTGATACATGCCAAGTTGTTATCTTATCTTACAACCATTCTACAAGAGAACCAAACTTCTTGTCATTTTTTCCTATGAAGAATAATTTAGTTCGCAATGCTACCCATTACGAGAAAGCCAATGCTATCCTAAAAATCAACATGTCTAATTGTGCAGCAAGAACTGTTAAAACATGGTTTAATTTTATAACTTCATAATTAGGGTGGATGGTTGGGTGTAATGGTGGTAACTCTGCCAGTGAGCATTCACAGTCTGCCCTAAGCCAGAAAAACAGGAGGAAGGACACCCTTGAGACAAATTTTATAGATTAGGGTTAGGCAAAACAAATTGAAATTTTTTTTGTAGGCTTGGCATGAAAATGGTCGACATATCAAAATGTGCGTAGAAGAGTAGTATAGGCAATTTTGCGTAAATTATTTCATGTGTCGACACATATTCTGGTAAAGTGAGTCAACTTTGATATTTGTAGAAAAAAAAAAAAACTTTTTCGTAGAAATTTTTCCAAGATAGCAGCCAAATCCAGGGTGGTAATCGGGTTCAAAATTTATACGTTATTAAATACCCTATTACAAAGATAATGAACCTCGTTCCAGTTTTCCATGATTTTTTTTTTCTTATTCAATCTTCTTCTGATTGGGCTATTAAGAATTATTCCAAATCCGGTTGGCGAAACTAATGTGTGGACGAAGGGGAACAGATGAGTGCGTTCCTTAAAAATTGAGGGCGCTTTTACTCACCTATACAGCAAATCATGTACTGTTGGGCACAGGAATTCCTGCATATCTCACTTTAAGGAAATGCACTACGAGTAACCAAACAGGTAGTGTAAGGAGAGATGGCAGAGACGGTGATCAGGATACACACAGAAGCTCCCTGCGCAGTAATATTGTGACAGGGTGCACGGACTTCCTCAGAGTGAGGTGTGCCAAGAATTCCTATATCCAACTGTAACTAGTTGGTAGTCGACTGTTGTGCGTTCCTAGCTAGGGGAGAGAGACAGGAATTAAGAGAAAAAAAAATGGCTCAAATGTTTGTGGTTGTCATAACATTTGTATGCCATCAAAACGTGCGGGCCTCAGCGAGGTAATTCTCATTTTATGATGGTGAACCCATTCAAAGGATATTCAAAAGATTTCTCTCTCTCTCTCTCTCTCTCTCTCTCTCTCTCTCTCTCTCTCTCTCTCTCTCTCTCTCTCTCTCTCTCTCACACACACACACACACACACACACACACACACACACGTTAAAAAGAGTGATTTGGGAGATAAAAGGCAGCGCTTCCGAAAGAACTCTTCAACTTCACGTAAAGAATCTGTAATAGAGTCATTTTGCAGGATTTAGAAACCCACTTACGAGAGGAAAAGTAATAATAAAAAGTTTGAAATAACATTTTGATGAGTTTGCCAAGATCATCAGTGACATATCATAGTACAAGCATATTTCCAAAAATTTTCTTTTCATTTCACTTAGGTGTATTAACTCAAGGTATGCTCTCTCTCTCTCTCTCTCTCTCTCTCTCTCTCTCTCTCTCTCTCTCTCTCTCTCTCTCTCTCTCTCTCTCAATATGATTGGTGCAGCCTAATTTTTCTTTTTCTATTGTTTTATTGTTTTCCTTAGTAGAAGCTCAAACCACCTTTAATCAGCCACGAGATTTATAGCATTATTATTATTGCTATCATTATCGTAAGTAAACATTTTTTCTCACTTGGGTGTTTACTGAATTCCCTGAGAAATATCATCAAGTCTCCTATCACACTTCCCAACTGACCAGCCTGCTTCCTGCGAAGGCGGAAATAAGGATGCATGTCTCTCCTTAGACCCCTGGTAGGCGTGATAAGGAAACAGTCAATTAGCACTTTGTCATGTTTGGGGAGTCATGTTATTGTATATATTTTGTACGTGCTCCGCCAGGGGTCTACAACAGCATTCTTGTGGTTGAACGGAACTGATTTTCACAGCTACGAGAGTTATGTTTCGGTAATAATCTCTCTCTCTCTCTCTCTCTCTCTCTCTCTCTCTCTCTCTCTCAGAGACATGAACAAACGAACCCTCGTTATAATCAGAAATGTAAAATTAACTTTAAATATTATTGCTATTTTCAAATGTTACGATTTGTTTAGTCCTGTAATGGCCAAACATTTTTTTTCCACACTTATCAGTTTTCAGAATCATTACGTTCAAGAATGTCAAGTATGTAAGGTAGGTTATAGCAAGAAAATGCTGTTTGATATTTTTTGATGTTTCTTACTAGGTTTTCGTATTGGCTAGACTCCAGCTAATAAAATAAGATAAAAATAAAAGGAAGAAGAATTGTAAGTCTAGGGACAAGTCCACTTTCTGAAATAGGAAAAGTTTTAGAAAAATAAGCGAAATCACAAGCAACATGAAAATGCCAGAGATGAGTAATAATTACGAAGTAAACTAAAAGAATATAATTACCTTGCACTACGCTGCTGGAATCCGTGCCTGGCATTTGTTTTACATTCATCTACTTTAGCAATGTCTCCGCTTCCTTTCTTCCGTCCTGTGTCCAACCTCCTCTAACTTCAACTTAAGAGTGTAACTGTAGGTTTTTCCCAAGTTTCACTTGGTCGTGGAATGGCATCAGAAGCGACAGCGTGGGTAAAATAGTCCAAATACATAAAACTATTCAAAACAGAGAAGTTTAAACAGCACGACGGCATTTCGAAAACCAATATTTTATTCTTCACTCTATTTAATAATTTTAATTCTGCTACGATATTTTCCATTTTTATACCTCGTTCTTTAAAGCATTACTTTATACTTGATAAAAGCTCTAGTTAAAAGAAAAAGATACCCTTTGTAAATAGGTAGTTTTACAAGTACTGCAAAAAAATATATATTTGTATTATATTGTCATTAGTAAAATCTTAGCGATATACTTTGCAAATATATTTTTAAAGTAAAGAAGATAATATGCGGATAATTTACTTGGTGAATAAACAAGCATTTTAAGAACAATTTCGAAATGAAAAAAAAAAAAATTACCATTAGTATTTATGGTGAAGTAAAAAGATGGACTTACATCAGTCATGCCAGATGACCGAACAAAATCCCATGTACCTACTGATAAATATGTAAACGATATTATTGTTATCCTTTTATTATTAAATAGTTAATGTGGAGCAACAAAGATAACACTCACACTCATACACACACACACATACATACATATATATATATATATATATATATATATATATATATATATATATATATATATATATATATATATATATATATATATATATATATATATATATTTATATATATATATATATATATATATATATATATATATATATATATATATATATATATATATATATATATATATATATATTGCTTCAGAGGACATGAAAATAACAAAAAGAATGGAGTGGATTTTCCTTATTAATAAAAATCCTGCAGGTAACATAGAAGAATTGTTTAGTGCTAGTGATAGAATAGCAATGCTAATTGACAAATTAGATTAGAAGTAGAAACTGAAGATTATTCAAACGTATGCACTAACAACATCTCAGAAAGAGGAAGAAATAGAAACTTTTTATACAGATATGTAGATAACAAAGAAATAACAAAGGAGATATGCTTGTAGAATCCTGACGACTTTTTTTTATAAAGAGATAAATAGTAATGAACATGGAGAAGCCCAAATGGAGGAACGAGAAACCAGATATATTTTGTTCTCAGTGAAAACAAAAGTTAATCTAGTGAAGATGTAACCGTATTAAAAAAGTTAAAGTCAAGCAACTATAGAATGGTGAGAATCAAAATTTCTTTAGATCTAAGGAAAGAAAGAGAAAAACTAATTTTAAGAAATAAAATAACCCCCCCCTCTGATAAAAGAAAAACCTGATGAGTTAGTTTAGCAATACAACATAGGTACTCCCAGCTATATGATGAATTGGAAGTACAGCAGAAATGAACAGTTATTTAAAAAAAAGTTTTGGTTTGGAATCAGCACAAGAGATAGGTGGAAAACTTCCTAAACACGATCAAGGAAAACTCCCAGGAAAGAAAAAATATCTAATACAGTAAAGATCGCAATTGAGGATAAAATCCAAGAGAGTTGAAATTAGAATTAGCAGAACTATCCAAAACAATAAACAAACTAAAAACCTACACACTCGTAAGCACAATCAGACCAAAATTGAGGAAACACTAAAGAAAGGATGAAAAATCAAATTGATGAAAAGAGGATTTGGAAAAGAGCCACAACAGATGTTTGCTTTAACGGATAAAAATTGGAATATTATCAATAATAGAGATGGAGTGATAAAAATAGCAGAGGATATCTAGATAATTATATACATTACTGATATAAAAAATAACTTTGATTGATGATAAAGATAAAAAAAAACCTGATCTGGTACCAAACGAAATAGTTGCAGAGGTAAAGAAAATTTTGAAAGGCCTGAAAAGAGGCAGAAGATGGCCTAACAATTGACTTAATCATAGATACAGGTACACGAAAAGACACATTTAACATGTACCAGTATTCATTATTATTTTCATTGTTTGATATGCACTGAACCATTAATTTTATTATGTGCTTTCAAGTATTATTTCTAGGTGTTGCAAATCAGCATAATAATTCATGTCTTATTAAAATGATAAGGCAACATTGTATTAGCATTGGCAACACTTACTTATTGTTCCCATGATGCAGTCTTTTTCGTCCTGATCTCTTGCTGATAAGTTATTTTCCCGTTTTTCCCACGGACTTTGTATTTTCCTCGTAATAGACATCAAGAACCTACTTTTAAAGCTGTATCCTTGCCCCACCTATTAAGGTTAAAAAAAGTTACCAACACATACATGGCGCAGTGAACTCATAGTGTCGTATTGTGAGAAGTTTCTTTCAAGACGTGGGCAGTATTAACCGGTATACGCCATTAATGAACGCCCAATTTGAATGATTTTGTGGTTTTATTCGATTTATTTTATCTCAAGTACAGTGTAGTGATGCAAGTGAACTTTGAAGTGTTGTGCAGTGCATTGTGCTTTTTAGTGCCTTTTTCATACGTCACAGTGTATTATTTGCTGTGCTATTTCAAGGAGCAAGCAAATTTTCTGTTGTGGCATTGACGAAGCATGCGTAATTGCATCAAGTCGCAATCATTTCCATGGGGTGACTGCCCTGTCTGAAGCTAGGCTAGCTAGTTGCATCTCCTCCCCTCAACACACTGCCTGATGTATTCATTGCACATGCGCACACTCACTCCTCGTTGAACCTTTCTTATTAGTTTTAACTTTTACAACAGTTCCTGTTTATTGTTAATGATTTTGTTAAAACTGTACCTTTGCTCACTGCACATTATAAGTAATAATGGCCTCGAGAGATAGACTTACAGATCAGTTAGAATAGATGGTGGAACAGGGACCATGCAGTGACGTGGGTGCCCACAATGTCGACGATGCCAACACCCAGAGTGTTGGGGGAGTGTTGGAGCGCACTGCCTCTCCCTCCCGACCTTTCTTGAGACCCCACTACCATCCGCCGTCTGCCTCTCAAGCTACCAGGACAGATTTCCTCACTTTGATTAAATTTCTAGAGGAATCTCGCTTGTCCGAGGATGAAAGAAGACGAAGGGAAGATGAAGAAAGAAGACAAGAAAGAAAACATGAAGAAGAAAGAAGAGGGGAACAAGAAGCGATTCGCCTAAGATGGGATAATCTTAGAATAGAAAAAGAAAATGCAAGATTTACTGCCCTCACCCAAACTCTTGCACCTATCATCCATTCTCATCCATGTACTCTTACACCTGGCACAGAGGCGACTTCGAACTCCATTGAACCTGCTCTCCCACCTCCAAAGAAAGCAAAGGCTAAAACACCGCCCCCACTGGAAGCAGATACAACTTTCGAAATGTTCAGTGGGATGACTATGTCGTCATAGTGGATCTTTCTATGCTTTCATGTAAAAAACAGATGATCCAGTTGAGGATGTTTTTAACCCTTGAAACACAGAATGTTTTAGATCACACATTACAAATTTTCCCTTCCACATTTGTAGATGAAGTCCTGGAGGCTCTACAATTGCACGTGAAGAATTTGAGGAACGAAGTGCTTTTCCGAAAAGAGATGCTAAGCTGTAAGCAAATGGAAGGAGGATCTATCGCCGATTTCTATGTGAGACTTCGTCACATTGCAGAAGAAGTTGATTTGTGCCCAGGTAATGCTGCTGCATGTGAAGAGACCCTGCTGGAAATGATCATCTTGATTGGTAGCTGAGATGCGGAGTTATTCCAGAAGTTGATTGCCTTGGATGCCAATTCTCCTCTGCAAGATTTCGTCACCACCTGTTTAATCGTATGAGGCAGCTAAAACTGCAACTTCTGCTATACGTGGGCCACCCACCCAGTTGTTTGCCATTTCCGCCTACCAGAAAAGCAAGAAGCCATGCTGAAAGCCTCCACCTTCGCCGAAGTCCTTGAAGCCGGCTTCTTTATGCCAGTACTGTGCCCGTCAGCACGGACTGGATAAATGCCCCACTGCCAGCAGTACCTGCAAAAACTGTGACCATGTTGGTCATTGGTCCAGAACATTGAAGTGTCCTGCTAGTGAAGTCCAGTGCCGTCCTTGTCACCGTATTGAACACTAATAAATGCTGTAAGGATAATAAGAAAAATTGTTACCAAGACAGATCTTTAAACAACAGTGGTGTCTCTTCAGTTTCCAACAAATCACAAGATTCAAGGACCAGGTGCCGTTGCTTAGGATCGCCTTACGCCTTCTCCAAGATGCCCAAACCTATCTGTGTACTCTTGTCATCTGGCGATATCAAGTCTCGCATCATAATTTTACCAGACACAAGTGCCGACGTCACTGTTATCGGCAAGCAACACCTTGACACCATGGATATCTCCAGGAGCTGCTTGCAACCACCTCCACCGAATGTGACGTTCACCCCAGATGGATCTCCAATGTCACCTGCTCTGGGTATATTACAAGCTACCCTTACCTTAGGCAAGCAATCCTGTCATACCAGGATTCAAGTTCACAAAAATGTAGAAGTTCCACTTTTATCATATGGTCATTGTCAGGAACTGGTCATAATATCTCCAGACTTTCGCATACTTATTTTGTAGGTCAAACATGTAAATATATGCAAGGAGATACCCTTCTCAGCAGCTACATCACCTTCAGTAGCCAAGGAAAACTTTCTTTGAGAGTTTGAAAATGTGTTGGTCTCAAAAGAAGATTTGAAGACAGCTCCTCCTGTGAGAATCCATCTCCTTTTGCCATCCACACTCATAGACAGATTCCTTTTGCATTTAAGGACCAATCCAAAGAGCTTGGTTCTATGCTAGCCCAAGGGATAATCAAACCTGCTAGTGATTACCCTTCAGTTTGGTGCCACCCTCTTGTCGTTGTTGCCAAGAATGGGACAGGAGTACTGGCAAATGGAACTGGCAGGAGAGAATCGACATTTAACCACCTATATTACGCCATATGGTCGGTTTATACATTACAGAGGATCGATGGGTTTCGCAGCTACTGGCAACACCATTTGCCTGTGAGGTGATATGGCCCTTCAAGGTGTCCAAAATTGTGTAAAGGTCCTAGATGACCTCCTTCTTTACAATTAAGACTACGTTGCACACCTTCATCGTATCCATGAAGTGATCATCAGGTGCCGTAAGTTTGGGATCACACTTAACAAGAATAAATTTGTGGTAGCTGCCCCCTCCGTGAACTTCTGTGGGTACAATCTCTCAGGAGATGGCATTTCAGCTGATCAGCAGAAATTCAGTGCCATCAAGGATTTCCCAACCCCTGCTAACCTGACAGACCTCAGATCGTTAATGGGATTGGTCAGCCAGTTAGCAGATTTTACACCTGACATCTCCATTGCAGCCCGAAGCGTGAAGTTAGCTCTCCCCTGTCCCCCAATTCTCACCCTCTTTGACCCAGACCTACTCATTGTTCTTTAAACGGATGCTTCTCGCCTCAATGGCATTGGACATGCTCTATTGCAAGACCATGGTAATGGACACCTCCGTCTCGTTCAGTGGGGTTCTCATTTTCTCGCCAATGCAGACCCACACTATGCCACCATCGAGCTTGAGATGCTAGCCGTTGTCTGGGCAATGACAAAGTGTAGGCTGTATTAAGCCGGGCTACAGCACTTTACTCTGATGGCTGATCCCCGGCCCCTCATACTAATTCTGAACAGTTATACTCTGGATGCCATCAAAAACTCCCATCTCCAACATCTCAGGGAGAAGATCTCGCCTTACATCTTTATAGCTGTGTGGTGTGCTGGTAAGTTGCTTTGCGTTCCAGTTGCATTATCTCCATCCCCAGTCAGCTACCCCACAGAGGAGGATGAGATCTCAGGTGCTTCTTCTGCTGCTCATCTCCGAACTGTCATAGCTATGAGCACCACTACTCTTTCAGACGAGTCTTCAGCTCAGGATGCCGACAGGATACTCCAGGATCTTCGTAATGCAGCAAGAGCAGATCCTGCTAATACTCGTCTACTCGATTGTGTCACATCAGGAATTCCTCGAAACAGATATGATCTTCACAATTCTGTACTTCCATATTGGAAATACATGGAGGTCTTTATGCCGATGGTGACCTTTTCTTGTATAGAGCAAGAGTAGTAGTTCCTGCCGCTCTTCGTAGATGTACCTTGTCTCACTTGCATGACAGCCACAGAGGTGTAGAAGCGGCTAAATGTAGAGAAAGGCAGTCCGGTTTCTGGCCTGGCATTGACTCTGATATTGTTAATATGGTCAGAGCTTGTGAGGCATGTCAAACATTGCAGCCATCTCGGCAGCATAAACCTTTACTGAACAACGACAACCCAACAAGACACTTTGAATCTGTCCCAGCTGACTTCTTTGTTGTCGCAGGGAAAGCTTGTTGTCGTCGATCGCCTATCACATGGCGTCGGTTAATTGTATAATAATACATGATGTGAGGCGGTAAATTAGACAATTTTTACATCGTAAGATGATTTATTTTCTAAGTTAATTTTCACAACAAAAATTAGCATAAATCTTCTTCAAAGCGAGTGAAATAGAACTTTAAACCTTGAGATAACATAACAGAAAAATTATAAGTTTCTTACTGGCTTTTAGATGATTTCATCAGTCAAATACAATGGAATTAACTTGTAACTAATAAAATAACTACACAGGGGAGAGCGGACTCTGGGGGAGACATTTATATCACTAAGATTATTTAAAAAAGCAATTGTTCCACGTCTCTTGGTGAATCGACGTCCGCCTTGGTTGAGGTAGGCTTACCATGGCAAGTGGGCCTAGTGAGGGTTGCCCACTCACGAGTAGGACTCGAACGTAACTGGCCTTCGACTCACTCTAGGTATTCTTATTTTCCATACATTGCTGGCGGGTCTAAGGGCTTGTCTCACCTAAGGGTAGCAGTGGCAGGTTATGTAACCGCACCATACTTGTTCTCACTTTGTGTCCCCTCTCCCAGGTGTACCTGTTGACATGGAAACAGATTCAGTACATGTGTGCTTGGGTCAGCACATACCAAGCAACAAGGAAAGCGGCTTGAACTGCTTCCCACAGTACCCATGGATCGAAGAGACGATGTCATAGGTCGGCAGCATCCGCCCTACTTCCTGTGCATTTACTTTATGTTTATGGCCTCTGTTTAAAACTATTTATTTGTACGTGACAATATCTCCTCCACCAGACTCAAGGTGTGCCCCGAGCCTTTCAGAATTCAAAACTACTTTAAAACAAAGCATATGCCATTAACTTTCAGGAGAAATTAAGAAAACTAAACCCCACTAAAAATTACTCTACTCAAAACAACGTCTCCACGATCCTTGGGAAGCCTTGTTCACCTCCAACAAGGCTGAACAAGACTTAGATTAAAAATCCATATGTAATAATTACACATTTCACAGTAAATGGAAACTGGTGAACAATTATTAAAAAAAAAAAAATGTAATTCTCATTTTAAACTCAGTAAAAATACTCATTATCAGTGAACACACGTTGAAAATAATTCAAAAAGAGAATTAATCATCCATCAACACTACACGTCAGTATTCATGATATGCCTACTTTTTATATGAACATGTATGGATACTTTATGATTTAATAAGAAAACCTATCATAGAGGACAGTGACTGCAGAATTACAATTTATACATCAGAAAGTAAACTTTGTATTCTAAAATACTTGACTTTTCTAAATCTTACAGTCAATTAGAGAATGCAGTCATCGTACAAAAAGAATGAATGCCCTCATATGTCAAGCCTACACTCTGGCTCATTCATAGGACTCTCAGTCTGAAAAAAATCTAAGATATAGTACTGGCAAACTCAAATATATTATACATTCATTTTGTTCCTAACCATAAATGATAATTGCTACCAAAAAACTCTCAAATTATATAAAAGAAACGTTTCACAAAAAAAACAATTCCTCGGAAAATCAACATGTGCACATATCGTCAACATTCACTCTCCATAGGTACTTTTGTATCCCGTTGGTATACCTGGATCCACTACAGTCATTATCAAATAGTGACAATGATAGCTATTTAGTTTAGCCATAATATGGAAGGAAGTCACAAGAAAAGATCATCCTCAAACATAATGAAATAGTACTTTAAACATAATGAAACATCTTTTTAACAGCTGCATCCTAACTTAATTAATACGCATCATCAACAGTTAACGAACTGTATTATACTAATAAAAAGTACCATAAGCAAGAAACGCTCTGTTCCTTCACTCGGAACACTTCTGCAGGTATGCATGCAAAAAAAAAAAAAAAAAAAAAAATGAGCTATGCCTATACTCTGCATTAGATGAGGCATGCCTGGGATCCCCGGAACCACTCCCACAGCTGGAGGGTCCCCCCGCCCCATTCATTGTACGAATTCTGGCGGCGGTCTAACTCAAAGCATCTTGCTTGAGTACAACAAATCAACCTGTCCTGAGATAGTAGGGTTTGCCTTCATAAAGAATCTGGCCTCCTTTCTCCCCCTCAACCGGGGTCAGGTAGGACATCGAAAAGCATCACAACAACACCAGTCCAATCAGACGGTGAACAAAGAAAATAATTCATCAACATCTACAACAGGAATGTCCAAATTCCCTAATTTTATCAGTACCTGTCAACTTACAACAAGGGACATCAAAACTCCAAGGGCATCTCAACGCCCAAGTACAGAAAGTATCTCTCTCTCTCTCTCTCTCTCTCTCTCTCTCTCTCTCTCTCTCTCCTAAGCGCGCCCTCATGACAACAACGTCATCGAGGCTATGTTTTCAAACTCTCCAGATGTCTAATCTTTCGAATTCCAACTTAGGGAAACTGCTAACACATTGTTTGTATCAACAACTGAAAACACGCTTTCTGACACTAGTTTCACATCAGACACACACCTTACATACACTGCCTTTCACAACACTCTGATACTCTTATTTTGTGTTGTCTTATCTCTTTTGCTTGTACTCAACTAGGCCGAACTCGAACTCTGGCAAACATAAAACAATCATTCTAGGACATTTATTCATCCAAGGTGACCCTACATTATGCAAATAAAGCTCTTGTATTAGTGTGCTACTGTTATTAACACACATTGAGTATGTGTTGTTTGAGATGTTGAGTCTTGAAATAAAGTCAAGCATGTTAACTTTAAAATGGTTTGTTCTCTAAAAACAACAGTGTTTACATCTCCATCACAGGAGTATAGCTGGTTTGGTCGGATGACCAATTCAGGTGAAGTATAGATAAGAACTGCCTAAAATATCGATATCACGGATATCGTATATTTAGTTATCTCAGCATTTAAACACAATCTGTAAACTTTACATTAGTCTAGGAAGACACCTGCATCCGGTGGCGACACAATCTTTCACACGGTATGCATTTGTGTTTATGCTTCATAAAAATGTTACATTGCTGAGAGATGCAAAATGCATCCTGTTATGATTTTGTCTGACTACAGCAAATCTCACGCTAGCTTCTTCTTCCACAATGACATATTACGTCATGTGTTTTAAACATGTAATAACTAACTATTACATCAGCTCGGCCAGCTATCTCAATTTTTTTTTTTAAATTTAACAACACGCCAAAATATGTTTACTAGGAGTGTGACTGGATATATGTATTATTCTTTGTTTAACTTTATCCATAATCAAATGAGGACGAATGTTCAAATAGGCATATTAAAAAAAAATAATAACAATAATGCATATGAAAAGATATTACCAAAGCAAAGAAAAAAATGCATGATAAATACAGATCACATATATGGTACATTGCTAGCAAATGATTATATGGTACCAAAAAAAATACTGATATACATATGATTCGGTAACTTGTTAAAGAATAATTGTAACCTTTGTCAGAAACATAGATTATCACAATACGGTAATTAATAAAAATATTTGTTACCTTGGTAAAGATTCAATTTTAGTGCACACACACGAATTCCTGGTACGTACACGTACCACGGTTTCGTACATATATATATATATATATATATATATATATATATATATATATATATATATATATATATATATATATATATATATATATATATATATATATATATATATATATATATATAGGGCTTATATATTTTATTAGATGCCCATAGATTCTGTTTTTTTTTTCTCTCTCTTTTCTTTTAACATTCCGGCTTATATATTTTATTAGATGCCGAGAGAAAAAAAATTATTTATTTTTTAAATGTTTTTTAAATGTATTTTTAAAAATGCAAATGTTCTATAGTCTCTTCAATTACATATTACTAGCGTACTAACTGCTTTTCGTACACACGCTATTCCCAGACAATTTTACTCCTTTTAGCGAATGAAGTGGCCACTTTCAAACGGCTTTAAATTGAATTAAATAAGGAGTTTTGTCTGGACATGGCAAAACGTTCTGTTTTAGCTGCAAACTGTTCCTTAACCTACGCCAAACAAGGATGTTAACGGCGATAAATATCATCACCGTCACAACTGTTCCTGCTAGTAGTATGGGGTGAAGAAATTCCTTATAAGTCGGTGACAGGTGGTCCATCTCGGTCAATTTCATCAACCGCTTGGCTACCTGTTTGTTGTATGGGAGAGGTAGTGATGGCATTGTAGACGACCACGTGAAGTTCGCGAAGTAGGCTCGTTCTCTGATGATGGTCTTGATCCCGGTCACCATGGAATTAGGGGAAGTCCCGATACAACCATCTGCTGCAACGAAGATTTTGGAATAGGACGTGGATCCGTCCGGGCATGATACATTGAAGCCGTCCTTGTCGTATCGTATCCACGAGCCGTTGTTCAGTCTGCAATTGAACTCATTATTGTCAAAGGGATAAAGCTTATCCAGACAATTTTCACTTGTATGGGAGAGAGCACCGTCTAGCACTATACCTAACTCACATGAATCCATTAAGTTTTTATGGAATTCAAATGAGTCAGCTGTACATATTTTTCTATCCATTGCGTCTGAACAGTGAGTTAATTGATTTAAGTCTTTAATGACCGTATATGTTTCCTTGTCTGGGGAAATCAATACGTATCCTGTCAAACTGGATATTACGGGATTTGAGTGATTCGTCATGAAAGTCGGAAATAGTGATATGCTGTAAGATTGCCAGGCATCAGAAGAATCAAAGGGAATTGTAATCATAATCTTGTTATTTTCAACGCTTACTGTAATTAGGCTGTAATTTAATTCTAACCTACGTTCGCCTAACAAAGGAATATAGCCTAGTTTCTCCCGTCCGTTCTCCAGAACTAACTTTAAGTATTTTATAGGCAACAAATGGGGCGACAGTACACCTTTAGTTGCTAACGTGATAGCTTCTACATAATCTTTTGATTTCTCAATGAAATGTGCAATTCTGTTATGTATGTGATCTATTTTTGAATCATAGTACGTTAACGTTGCCAACAAATCCTGTACTTCCATAATCTGACTGATATAACTTGAATGTTCATTTACTAAATCCATAATTTGATTGATTGAAGCTAACTGATTCCTTAGTTCTGACATAATCAATTCATCTTCATGAGTCAAGAACTCAATTTTCTTATTTTGATTACTAATCTTAAGACGATTGGAAATTCCTAAACCCAAACCTGCAATAGACCCAAAGATGTTTAATGCAGCAAAAACAAAGATTCTGTCTCGTAAGTCTTATTTTGCAAGTCATGAGATAGCATCTCTGCAACTTTTAGTGTCGATCCAAGCGAACTCTCTGTAGTCAAATGAAAATGTCTTCTATGCAACTCATCTAATGAGACAGCAAACCTTGAAATGGCCATTTTTAAGCTAGTGACATCATTTTCTGGAAGAAAAATTGCTTGCATATGCACTTCTACAACTACGTTGCTTGATGTAATAAAAACGTCTTCTTGTCTTTCAACTATAGTGCCATATTTAAAATCTATACTTTTAGTTTTAGAGCTCATCCCAAACGAGAAAAATGTCTGAGCGAACAATATCACTCCCAACAACAAAAAATTCATCTTGGAAACCTGTAACGAGAAAAATATATGTAATTACTCCTGTATTAAGAAGAAAACTTATAACATACAAATAAAAATTTTTCCCTCACTTCTTTCCCTCTCTCTTTTTTTTTTTTTTAATTTCTTATGTGAGCCAATGGTACTATTCTCTCATCCGTGGGTTGGGATACGTTTTGAACTCTAAACCTATTGGCCGTTACTGTTTCCAAAATATTAAATGGGCCTTCAAACTTAGGTGTTAGTTTATAATTGAGTCCTTTAAGTACATTTACCTGTATGTATACATTATCACCCACGGTATATGCTTTAGTTGGCATCGCTATTTTATCATGATTCCTTTTCATTATGATTTGTGATTCTTCTAAATTCTTTCGAAGGATATCATATTGACTTTTGCTTGCATTTATACATTCTTTTAAAGGATTTGATAGATTAGTTGTAGGCGTTAATACATGGAAAGGCGTTCTAACTGGGGTACCATACAATGCTTCATGCGGTGACGTTTTAATTGATATATGATATGAATGATTCAGAGTACTCAGTACCGCAGGTATTGCAATATCCCAGTTGGGGTCTGATCCCCCTAGTGTTACTTTTAATATATTTAACCCTGGATAGGTACGGTCCTCGGACACCCCTTTAAGGGTATACTCGGACGCGAACGACCCCGACGCCAAAAAAAATTCTTGAAAAATCAGTTTTTGCAGTAACCTCCTTTTTTCTTTTGCCAAAAAAAACTTCAATGAATGCTTAAAACAACTGTAAAGATAAATACTACTCATCTGCAGAAAAACTATTTATTATAAATATTTTAAAAAATTAAGTAGAAAAAAAAAAAGACCTGACATAAAAATTCATAAAAAAAAAGTTTATACATATATACACAAATCCTTTTAGGAATTGATTCTTGAATGTTTAGGACACATCTTGATGTATTTTGGATGAAGTCAGACCCATGGAGGTGAAGATCTGAAATGAGAAAAAAAGGGTAACTTTTTTTGGCCAAAAAAAATTGTCCAAATTTCATGAATTTTTTTGGGTACCCAAATGAAATAGGAAGTGGCTAATTTTTTTAGGGAATAAACATATGTTATCCTAAAATAGAAATATGTAAAAAAATCTTCATTATTTTGTAAATTACATTTATATCAGGGGCCATATCTAAAGGTAATTTTTTGAGTACTTGGAAATTTCGTAAAAAAATACATATATTTAATATATAATATGATATTTATGCAGGTAAAAATATACCAAAATATCACAAATTCTATAGGGAACAAGAATATCTATAGATAGGGCAGCTTACGCTTCGGATATGTCCACAAAATGGCCGCCAACCACACTGACTCAGACTCCCTAATCTGCCACTTGAAATGTAGGAAGGGTATGTCAATTTCAAGGTGTTATTTACTAATCTAATTATTATTGGATATGCATAAAAATTGTATGGTGGGTTGCTGGATAATTGTCGATTTTTTACGACTATAAAATTAAAATTCTGACCCAAAAAATTGTTTTTGAAGGGAAATAAAATCGAAAAAAAAAATGTAAAACAATATTTTAGCTAAAAAAATTTGATGATATTCAATCAAAAAAAAAGTAAACAAAATTTTCCGACAAATAAACATCTAGAGGAATCATTACTCTGTGATAGTTCCTCAGTACGTAGTAATTTTGAAAGAATTGGGAAAAAACGAAAAAATGGCAATCACCGGAAAATCGAACACATACCTATATATACGCCATATCTGGCTAAAAAAAAGATAGGCATGGGTAGCCAGATCATCTAGAAACACTTTCCAACACTATAAAAATATAAGTTTTGCGACACTACTTGCCAATTCCTTACGGTAACATGACTAAGCAAAAATATGCAAAACAAATAAAAAGGGGCACTCGTGGAAAAATGGCCATTCTAATATACGGCATTTCAGAAAAAAAATATTTCAGCCACATGCTAGGCAAACCATCAAGGCATATTTTCCGACAAATAAACATATAAATGAAATATTACTCTGTGATAGTTCCTTAGTACGTAGTAATTTTGAAAGAAATGGGAAAAAAGGAAAAAATGGCAATCACAGGAAAATCGAACACATACTTATATATACGCCATATCTGGCTAAAAAAGAAATAGGCATGGGTAGCCAGATCATCTAGAAACACTTTCCAACACTATAAAAATATAAGTTTTGCGACACTACTTGCCAATTCCTTACGGTAACATGACTAAGCAAAAAAATGCAAAACAAATAAAAAGGGGCACTCGCGGAAAAATGCCCAACATTCTAATATACGGCATCTCAGATAAAAAAAAAAGACATGCACGTGTTAGCCCAACCATCAAGGCACACTTTCTAACACATAAACATGAAAAAAAAATCAATAATATACGGCAATTCCTTACTACGTAGTAAATTTTTACAAATATTGAAAAAAAAACAGAAATTGGCAACCGCAGTTAAATACCCAATATACCAATAACTACGTCGTATCTGACAAAAACAAAATCACGCATGGGTAGCCAGATCATCTAGACACACTTTCCAACATTAAAAAAGCAAAAGTTTTACGACACTATTTCGCAATATCTTACGGAAAAATGACTTGGCAAAAAAATTTAAAAAAATTAAAAAGGGACACTCGCGGTAAAATGCCCGACATTCTAATATACGACATCTCAGATAAAAAAAAAGACATGCACGTGTTAGCCCAACCATCAAGGCACACTTTCTAACACATAAACATGAAAAAAAAATGAATAATATACGGCAATTCCTTACTACGTAGTAATTTTTACAAATATTGAAAAAAAAAACAGAAATTGGTAACCGCAGTTAAATACCTAATATACCAATAACTACGTCGTATCTGACAAAAACAAAGTCATGCATGGGTAGCCAGATCATCTAGACACACTTTCCAACACTAAACAAGCAAAAGTTTTACGACACTATTTGGCAATATCTTACGGAAAAATGACTTGGCAAAAAAATGAAAAAAAATGAAAAAGGGGCACTCGCGGTAAAATGGTCCTCGTGGTGATGAACGACATTTTAACTAAAAAAAAAAACATGCACATGGTAGCCAAACAATCCACCAAGACTTTCCACAACTGATAACCTATACAAGTTGCACCATTCTACGACAATTTCATAATACGTAATAACTTTGATAATTATGCAAACTACCTCAGAAGGGTAAACTCGGACGCGAACGACCCCGACGCGTCTCAGAAATCGGGGAAGGAGTACAGCTACAGCAATGCACATCTGGACACTACTAGAGCGTGTAGGGGAGACACCTCCTGCAGGTCGATCACCCACAAATTCAGTCACAGGGGTGAGTCACGTGAGAAAAACCTGTTTTTTTTTGACGCTCGGGGTCGCAAACGACCCACCGTACCTATCCAGGGTTAAAACCTTCCTATTTGCTCTTTCCACTAGCCCATTCGACTCTGGGTGATATATCATGGTATTTATTTTCTTTATGCTAAGGAATTCACACAATGAGGTAAGAAAGTGATTATTAAATTCTCCACCCGAGTCTGAGATTATCATGTGTGGAATTCTATGTTTACAAATGTAACACTCGTAAAACTTCCTAGCGCATTCAATCGCAGTTTTAGTTTCAAGCGCTATTAGTTCTGTATATCGAGGTAAAGCATCTACAATTACTAAGAGGTGCTTATTTCCTCTGTCTGACTCGTAAAATCCTGTTAACAAATCTAAATGTATTCTTTCAAAGGGTTGATTGGGCACGGGATAAGCCCCTAGGCTGACAGGTGTTTTCGTATGCCCTTTGTTTTCCTGACATGTGCGACAATTAGCTGTGTTTTTTTATATCTGTAAGCATTGTATGCCAATAAAACAATGATTTGGCTTTCTGTGACATTAATGAGAACCCCGGGTGTCCATGTAATGGATTTGCATGCAACCAATTCAGGACAGTGGAAATAAGTGAGATTGGTACCACTACCTGGTCGTTAGTTATATGTGGTGTATTGCGGGTTTTCCTTGTCACAGTCCTACACAGAATATTATCTTTGATTAAATAATTCTGCTGCTTATACTTTATATATCCCTTTTCCTTATGATTGCCTTTCAAAGCATTTATGATTGTTTCTATTTTCTGATCTTTTCTTTGCTCAGTCTGTAATAATTCAGCGCTCCAGCCTAAATCTTCTTGTTCAGATATCGTTTTAACAATAGGCATGGATGTTGATATATCTATTAATTCAGCTAAAGGCTCCGTACAAGATGACACGGGGTTGCGTGATAATGCATCCGCAATGATATTTGCTTTCCCAGGTAAATACCCGATTCTCGCGCCAAAGTCTTGAATGTCTTTATTGATTTTATTTTTAATAGATTGCAAAAGGGATTCATCCGCAACTGATTGAGCGTGATTGATTTCAGTAACGGTAAGAATACAATGTTTATAAACTTCTACATCCAAGATATGTTGATTTTTGTGAATTACTAAAGTTTTATTTAAATGATTACAGACTTCAATATTACATTGTTGATGTGAGCCTACTGTATAAATAGCTTGTGTGACAGACAATCCGTTAGTTTTCAAAGTGTCGGAAAGGATTAATATTTCAGATCCCAGTAATGTTTTCTTTATTTGCACTATTAAATTCGAAGGTACGTTTGGCTCGATAGATTGCGTGCAAGATGATATTACGGGTGAACGAGAATTCTGCTGGGTCGCGTATATTATTTCTTTATTAGTGAGACAAGTTATTGGTTCTTCAACGTACGTTACGGTTACATTTGTCGTCTCCTTTTTATCCAAAACTGATTTTAAGGTATTAGAAGACTTATAGAATTTTCCTTTGATATACACGCCGTGCTTGGCAGGGGCTAAGATAATGTTTTGATTTCCCATAGATGGGTATCCTATAATTACAGCTGGATACATATCAATGTTTTGTACAACAACAAATGTATCGGCAAACGTGCGTTTACCAACTTTGAATTGAACATGAGTTATGCCTATGACATTTAATTCATTATTTCCTATACCCGAGAGTCTCACTCCGGATTTTTCTATCGGAAAGTTCGAAAACAACAAATGATGTGTCCTCAAATCCATGATATTACGTGGACTACCAGAGTCAAAAAATAACGTAAAGGATTTGTGTTCTAAATTTACAGCATATAATGTTGGTCGTAACTCATTTTGGCTTATTATTGTATTATTGTATGAATTCGTTGTAACTATCCAAGACAAGAATACTGTAACTGAATCCTAACTATTGGCTAAAAAACTAATTCTTTCTTATTTATCTTTTCCACAGAACTATCTCACAAAACCCTGACACTGTCAGTCACAAAGAAACAAATTCTCATTTTAGTCATTCCCATCTCTTTTTCTCTTATTCTTTAAACATACTGACACCACTTTTGCGCATGCGCAATCTCCTCTTCCTCTCTGCTCTTTTCATACACTTACACACACACATGCAAACGCAATTATTCACACACATGAACTCACATGGGTCGCATCTGCTGACTTACATTTTGCAACGATCATCAGAATCTTTTGCAAAGGATAGCATTTCTCCATGGTCATAACAAACAACAGATGAGATTCTAATAACTCTTTCCCACTGTAACTGATATTCTCACAATTCACACACAAATCTCGTACTTTTCTTACATCACTTACCTAGTACAAAAACTTTTAACTAAATACATCAGGAAAAAAAAACTTAAAAAATATATGCAAAACTGGTTGAAATGAAAAACCAAATTGGGCTCAAAATCTTGAAATTACGTCCTTGAATTATATATAAATAAGCTTTACAGTACAAATAAAGTATGCAAATAGGAAAAGAAAACAAGGCAGAATTTTTTACAAACGGTGCTATTTATGCTTCAAGAATCCCTAGGAAAACTATTATATCTTACGCCCTGATGTCGCAATACACATATCGGATTTGATCGATAGTTATAACTCCCTGGGTTTCTCCAACCAATAAAATAAATCTATTTTCGTTAATATCTCAATCAAACGTTAAATAGACTCTCAAGTCTCCATTTTCCCCCACCTCGAGCGTATCCATCGATGCAATTTCGGGTTTGAAATTGAATGCAATGTACTCCCGTCCACGGTCGTAGCAATCAAAATGAATTAGGTGATCATAAGTTAAGCCTAAAGATTTTAATGTCTCGCAGTAAAGATGGGAATAATTTTGGGGGAATTGTGTCTTTTATGTCGTACAAAGTGGTACCCTTTAGCGTTACCCCTATGTGACTTAAATCATTATGACCGAAATAAATGGGGTTTCTATACGTCACATCATTAAAGCTCTCCATATTAACAATGGTTAGGTATAATTTTTCAGGTATGACCTTATTGAAAGGTAAATCCAACATTCCCTGCGTCTGATTAGGGGCTATCGCCTATGTCCTGTAAAGTCTTTTATTAAAGAGAGTTTCCATGAAACTATTAGGATTCGAAAGTGCCTGATGGAGTGCCAGTAAAGCCAGAGGTCTTGGGATGACTTTACCAACATAGGGTCTAGCTTTTTTTATATTAAATTTGAATTTGTCCGCAGTTGCAGAGGAATTAATGAACTACGCATTCGGGGCTAATTCAAACTTGATACGAACATCTATATTATCCATCAAATATTCATCTTTTCAGGGAACATCGAGCATAAGTGGATGAATGATATGTAGTCCTTCTCTTTTGTCCTTAGTTACCAACTACTTTTCTATTTTATTCAATTTTTTACAATAATCGTCAGGTAGTATATCTGAAATGGATGTTCCCTTGTATTCTTGGAATAGATATTCAAGCCACCCAACTGCTTTCACAGTAATTGAAATGGTGATTTGATTCTACAAGTCTTTCACCGATACAAACCTGGCTTTACTTAAAGATTGCATTTGCCCAAGTATTGATGAAGATAACATGTGACATCGCCTAACGCACTTCCATCTGGTGCAGTGACTTTAAAGTATAGTTCTATAGCCAGACTCGGTAAATCAATTAGAGTTCCTTCTATGCCATTGATATGAAATTCGAGATAGCAATCAGTGATAGCCCCTCTCGATGTAAGATTAGTAGAAAGGATAAAAGACGTCTGCAAATCAGTCTCAGATGTTTCTACAACCCACATGCGGTTGGGTCTCGGAGGAGTATCCATGATTCCAGCAGGAAAAGGGATTGTAGATAACTCCTCCCCCACATGTCCCACAATTCTTGGAGCACCAGATGCCATTGTCAATGTCTTTACTCCCACACTTATTTACAGGAAGTAAATTACATTGCACTAAACACGTCTTTATATCCTAAATTCCTACGATAGATTTTCTTTATATTTACTCATCTCTTTCCATTTCTTTTAACTTTTTTCTTTCCATTTCTTTTAACTTTTTTCTTTCCTTTCCCCTGCCAGTAACGATGTGCATCCCAGTCGATTTTAGCGCTTCTACCTCCCTTTGTTTAAGACTGAACTTGAAATCTTCTGTACCCTGTTGTAAATCGCCTATATTTTGACCAAATTCTAGGGCTGATGGTAAGATAGCTTTTGCTACAAAGAGTACGACTCTTTTTGCAAGTCAAGCTAATAAGCTAAGAATTTCACCCCCCCTGTTGTGAACACCTTGGGGCTCTAAATATCTCGATATCCCCTAAAGACCCTCCATGTTGAAGTTTAATGGGATCGCAAGTAAATATGATGCTGAACTCCTCGGGACAGGGAGCGATAAATATAACCCTCATGGTGCCTCACTCAGGAATAAACGTAAGGGCTCGGGTAGTTGCTTTTATATGGTTTTCTGCTTCGATCTAATATGAAGAATGCATATTGTGCTACTATCCTCACGAAAGTGTATCTCTTGTCCTTCTTGGTCAGTCAAGCAGATTAATATTGCATCCAATTCTTTTGTCCCTAAGGGGTAATGAATATAATTATGATACCCCTCGTTTTACTGCCCCACATACTAAAGCTGTCTAATATATTAACTTTCTTAGCCACAAAAAAAGGATTTTTCAACAATATCCGAATAAACAAGGACAAAGTCCACCCCGGATGTTGGGGAGGGGGAGGAAGGAAAGAGCCAGCAGATTATAAGTTCTAATCATGGGATCCCTGCGGTGGTTTCAAATATTTGATATGGCCTGTCCGTATTAAAACCCAAAGTAGCTCCAATTCTTTTCCCAAATTGGAATTCTATGACTTGAATAGGTCCTTTTCGATAAATTGTCTCTCTAGTTTCCTGTCTCTTTGTGAACTTTAGTAGATCCCTCTTTTTGGTAGTCATATTCTAATAGACCAGTTGCTGGTATATTTTCCTTATAAAATTCGACGGGAGGATTTTCTTTAAAGCATATGTAATGTCTTCTTTAATACTTAATACCATATATCCAGCATCAGTGGATAGATTAGTTATTCTTAGTTTGTAAGTCTCCTTAGTGCGTGACGTTATAGTAGGCTCACCCTCTATGGATATTCTCACCTTTGTAATAATCATTTCTATTCCAGAATCAGCTTCACCATTGACAAGGCCCTAAATTTCATTCGGGTAATTAATATTGATAAGGGCTGCTTCATGCTCCAAATAATGATCCCATTTTATACTATTCTGAAGCTTTTTTGTAAAGTTACCGGCATTATTTTTAGGAAAAATATCCCTATTACCCAGAGATGTTAGCAGTACGATATGGCTTTCACGATCCATTGTGGCTTTGAAATGACTGAAACCATTTTAGTTGTGTTGGGTATATTGAAACCAAAAGGATCGCAAGACTTTTTATTGATGAAGCCACTATTACATAATTATTCTCATTCACAGAAGGAGGAATACATGATCCAAACTTAAAAGTACAAAATGACACACTTTAGAGCTAATTATTTTTTTTTCTTTGTCAAAAAAATGAGAAAATTAAAAATCATCTCATTCGCAAAATGAGTACATGACGTCAAACTTATAAGTGCAAAATGGCACTCACCTGATTATTCTCATTTGCAGAGCGAGGAATACACAAGTCAAACTTATAAGTACAAAATGGTAAATTTTATAACTAATTCATCTTTTGGGCAAACAAAATATGAGAAAATGAAAAATCATATCATTCGCGGAATGAGGAGTACACTAAGTCAAACTCAAAAGTACAAAATGGTACACCTTATAACAAAATATTTCTTTTTTAGTCAAACAAAAATGAGAAAATAAAACAAAATTAAATAGTAGCACCCGTAAGAAAATCCTTTGGTGCAGCAAGTGGAAACCTTTCCTAGTTTTCCAATTCAATGGGCAACATATATTTTTGAGATGCAAATAAAATTAGTTGGTTGCCGCTTCCTACCATCCTCCTCGCTAGATTCACCAATTCGGAGAAATAATATTTCCTCCATATTTCATCAGCACGACCAGACCTTCAAATTCCAATGGGAACTGCGCAGATTTGGATCTTTCATTACCTTTTTCAAACCTAGGCACCTCTTAAAGTTGAAAATGCATGCCTCCGTAGTATCATTTAGCAAGTTCATAGCAAAGTGATTATCTTTTGTAGTTTCCAAATACAATCAAAGTTTTCCATCACTCATTAGCATATAAATAACAGTAATTAAACTGAGTTATCAATGTGACCACATATGGTACACTCGCTGCGGGGAAACTCGGGGTTTTCCTCAAGATGGCACTTCCGACGGGATGTCGGTCTTCACGAATGTAGTTAGACAAATTAAAAAGACGTCTCCTGCCGCTCATAATATCGCCATATGGGTAGTCTTTATATGTTTGCGCTGCAAGTCTGCATGACTCAACACCTATAGAATTCCTGTTCACTACCTAGCAGACATCCCCCTTCTTTATAACCTGAGCCGTAAAGTTGGTGATACTGAGTTTAAGAGGAGAGAACTGAATTCTGAAGAGGTCCCATTGTAGACTGATAAAGATGCAGTGTCAATCTCCAACCTCGCCTCAGTTAAAAAATCCCCCAACACTCTCCCCCCAGTCTCCTATTTTGTATGGTGCAACATGTTAGCACGTGTATTTCACACCCTTCAACATCTAGTATTTACCAGTCTGTAAAGACCCAGAGTGTAATTCCTGATAAGGAACCCATAGCAGTTTGTCTTTTAATTCCATTCTTTTAGTTTCCTCACGAATTCTGTCCCCTTTCCCAATTTTCACCTTGCTTCCATAAAATTGTACGGGAGCTTTTGTGTTCTTTATACAAGAATAAGGAACTCCCGCTGTATCCAACAAGATTTTATAAATAGGGAGGTCATCTTCCTCCATAGCACCCGCTTGTTGGATCAATTTCCTTAACACATCTATTACAATTAAATGATCGATGTGTTTTCTCAAATTTCCCCTATCATCCCACTAGAAGTCATTCCCCCCTTCAAAATACTTGAAAAAAGCAAGGCATGTCTTCTGCTGGAAGGGGCTAGTTTCCCATCTATCAGATTCCCGAGAAGGGGATTGTCATATGATAGCTGCTTAGGGAGGAGAAGAGGATAAGGCTGATGTTTTAGTTTCTCACCCAAACCTTTACGTGTTCTTTTCATTGATTTATTTCAAACTTATACTTCATCGTGTATATCATTTGCACTAGATTACGAAGTAGAACACTATTATCTCCTCCTCCTCCTCCTCCTCCCCCTTGGTGCTTATCTCTCTTTCCATTTTTGTCTTTATTTTGTTTAGAGTTTTGAACTCTACTTTCCTCACTGACTTGGTGGTAATTCGATCCTTCCACGGTCTTCCGTGGTATCAGACAATATTCTCTCATCATCCTAACAAACCCCCAATTAGACTCGCTGCTAAAGGTAGAAGTACTGAAAGTATAGCACCCCCTCTCTTTAGGCGAAGTCTTTTTCCAGGCTTCCGTCCTAATTTCATTCTTATATTTCTTCACCGTTTCTACTGCTTTACTAGCAGGAGTCAGATTTTCCTTTAAAAAGCTGGAAAAGGTCTCTGATAAGCAATCAAGATGCGTCCACTTTAGTAAAGGAATTAATTCAACACTTTTTCTTGTGGTGTGGGGGGAAGGTTATTTAAGGAGATGAGAAAATAACCATGTTTGTGTATGTGCGACCTCAATTCCGAGGTTTACCGATTAGCCTTTCAACATCTTTACTTTTTATCCACTAGTTAAAACTTGGGATAGACCCTCCATGATACAAGATACTTGACTTTCCCCTTCTTAACTTTCCTTCTGATAATGTCAATAGGGAAAGTTTCTGGTATAGCTGTAGGTATTAGTTCTGCTCTGTAAAAAAACTCCCTCAATTTTTTCACAAGAAGTCAAGGGTGCATGACTCTTGCCTACGCTTCTAATTTTGAATATTTCTAATGCATTTTGAATTATATACCCATGATAGAATACAGACTGCAAGAGGCCACTTGCAATGTGCACTGTCTGACCTACATCTAGTTTATTCTATTTCGTTAGGGTTTAAAGATGCTTGCTTTATACATTTGGAGAAATTGCTGCCTAATGATTTCCGGGTACGTATATCCATGCACTTCAAGGGGAGTCTGTCCCCCTCCTAATCCCCTGTGCAGAGATCTATTATAGTTTTTACAAGTTGAGGGAGGACTTCAACATAGACGCGAGTATTTCTCAGAGTTGAATGCTTATATATGTCTCGCTTTAGTGTACATATAAAATGGTCGGCAATGGCTGCCTTGATTTCATAAGAGGAGAGGTTGTAAAGTTTTATGTTTTTTCTCTCAGGGACTTGGTCGTAAGTTTCTTATAAAATCCCTATCCGTGGTCAGTAAGAAGCTGACTCACTCACTGAAATTCGAGTAGAGAAAGGATTGCTATTAAGCCATTTAACAGAGTTTGAGCCTTCTTGTTTCTGAGAGGAACAATTTTGAGGTAACGGGATATGTCTATGCAAATAAGAATATAGTTTACGATCTTGTTAAATCTAGATAAAAACCGCATATCAGTGGGATCGCAACTGATAATAACTTCAGGAGCTAGAGACACCATTTGACGCCTGGGAATAGTTTTTCTTGTGAGTGTGTCTTTTACGTTACTTACAGTAATTCCATGGTTCAAAGCTCTAGTGGCTTTTTAAATGGAATTGATTTTCCCCAATGTTTGGGAATACTGATCATGCATTAAACGAGAGTGTACATGGCATGGGATACCTTTTACCCAGTTAATCTTCCCCTGGTTGGCAAGTAACAGAGAATACATTTTAGGTTTCAATGCTTTCACCTGCTATTAGAGTACTACCAGTTTCTGATTTCAGAACCCCCAACTCACCTTTTCTTTCATTATTAATAACCGGGTGATCAAGATGGAAGTTGGAAAAATCCTTATACGATTTCAAGGGTTCTTGAGTCAACTCCAAATCAAGATCGGAAACTTCTACAGCAAAAATGAAACTATCTGTGTCAGTGTAAATAAGCGTGAGTTTATCACCTTATTTATTCTTGAGTATTTTATAAAAGAAGTAGTAGAGATCAAACTTAGCCGCTTCTATTATGGCAAAACCTATATAATTAGGCATATTTATGGCAATCTGTGGACGGGTGGAAGTACAAATAACACAATCTTCACTCAAACGAATGCTAAATTTTTGTAGCGGGCTGCGGGCTTCTTTTCAGCAAGTTGCTGGCTTAGTGACAACTTTACTTTTTTCAGCGTATTTCAAAGGGCTGAGTAAAGTCTTCCTAAAGATGCAGTTACTCATAGCATTAACAGCTTTTTTTTTTTTTTTTGGTTGATGAGGTTGCTGCTGTCCTCGCTTCGATGTTAGTTTTCATGAAATCGCTCATGTAAGCAATTTGATTGAATTCATAGATTGAATGAACAACCTCCAGTTCCAGACCTAAGACTATATACAACTATAGAAGGGGGAGGGAAATAAGACATTCCTTTTTGCTGCGATGGGTAGCCATAAGTTTTTTACACTACAGTTATATGCCCTCCTTCCTGCTCTAGTATGTTTTTACAGTAAGGAGATAGATTTCTAAAGGCAACCTCTTCATGGGATAAATATAAGGGAAGTTCATCAGTGGCTCTAGCAACTTCTTCTGAAGGTGCTTTTGTAGTGACAAGGGGCCAGTACCTCTTACCCTCATTTGTAATACATTTCCAATGCCCTTTCCTAAAAAAAGATCCTTTTCTTCATCCAAAAATTTGTGAATCCCACCGGTGGGGAGGTTTCTAGTCATGACTGTTGCATATAAAGTGTTGAAATCCAAATATAAAAGGTAAGAGCTTTGGTGGAGGTCTTAATTAAAAGAGCGATTTATTTCATAGTTGCTGGCTGTGAATGACTGACGCACCACAGAAGTGACCTCGCCCCCCCCCCCCCCCACATTGTGCTTGATAAGATTATACAATTCCTCATCATAGAAGTGATCCAGCTCAATGTTTTTCATCTTAAGAAAGGTGTCAAAGGCATAGGATGGAAGTGAAACATGGTGCAGGAAATCAAGGCCGTACTTATCACAAAGAATATCCTGCCATCAAATGAGATTATCCCCTAATAGGGCAGTGTCTACAATGAGGTATAGGAGAAGAAAATCTTTCAGACTTTGGCATTTACTGATAGTCCAAAAACGCTAGGCACATTTACATTCCTCATCTGATAGATCATGGGCCTTTAGTCTGTATTACAGTTGTAAAATGCCAATTGGGGCAGGGAACTGCATTTCCCTGCGTTTTGTAAGACCATCTTTCCTCCCATCCCTAAAATATTCAGAAGTTAAACTATCGAAAGATGAACCTAGAAAGGCCAGAGAGTCAAGGAAAATTAAATACTCAACGGACATTCGCTGAATTCTTAGTCCATTCTTAATCATGATCCTGATTAGGAATTTATCTTTAAGATCTTCAAGGATGAGGTCTAAGTCGTAACTCGAATTGTGTGCAAAAACGGGGAGTTTCGTTTTTAGCTCAAAACATGCTAAATTATACCGCCTACAGTACACCCCAATAAAACTGTTATTAGGACTGGTATGGTCATGATGTCAATGCTTATCACTCACGTTTTTTAATGATGTCTTACACATTTGACATAAGTCCTGCTGATGGAAAGTTTTCTCATACTCACCCGTCATATGAAGGGGGAAAGTTTACCACTGCATTCTTATCGACTCCCAACAAGCATTAAAATCTGTCAGAAACTTGTCGACACAATTGTTTCCGCAATGATAACTGGAAGCTGCTATTTGTCCTTTGCAATCCATAATGATGTAGCAGTATGCTATTGATTTATGTATTGCCTCCACCCCATACACCCTGGGTGATTTCTTTGGAGCTAATTCCATATCAAAGACGCAAATATAGGAAAACTTTTGCGTCTTACGTTGATTTCTAAATCTTACTGTGCTCCCTACAGGGGGAAAATTCAACGTGACAGCAAGATCGCAGTAGGCTTCATGCTGTTTTTGCTTAAAGGTTGTCGTATTCTGGGATAGGCAGTTATGGCAGAAGTAAAGGGTGTTGGAAGATCTTGTCCTAGCAAAGGATTTAACGAAGGAATGGAAATCTTTAAAGAGAAGAAGGTAGACTATGCTATGAAATTTTTTCATTCTGCGTCTCGCCAACTGAACCAGGTACTCACCATCTGCGGATCCCTCCATTTCGTGTACGTAAATGGAGAGATGATTTGCCAACTTGAGAAATGAAATATATTCCCATTGGATAGTGAAGGAAAGCTTACAAAAGTTAACATACTCCAAGCAACGTTGAATACTATTTACAGGGCGGACAATATTTCCCCAGCGTTGTGAAGGCTGTTGTTTAGCAATAAAGTAGGCAGTCAGAGCCTGAATGAAGCCGGAATTCCCAATTCCAGAGGTATTAAAAACTTTGCTGCCACCGCAGATGTCTTTCATGAGAAAAATGTATGCACCCATTCTAGTCATTACAGCCTGATGGGGAAAAAAGCATTTGAAGTTCTTGCACCTTCAACTGGCCACTCACTCCTCTTTAATTCACTGGTTATTCATGGGAATTTGTTTTCAATAACACTTTCCCATTTATCTAAGAGTGTGTCGATATTACTCATGTGAATAATCATTCGTGGGGGCCAAAGCTCCATAAGCTCATTTTCCGTTTCTCCCAATTTTTTGAAGTTTAGCTTGCTCTTAATTGCGATCAAAAGACCTACAATCTTTACTGTAAATATTTTGTTTTTCAAAATGTTGATATATTAGCGCACTAATTTCATCCGTGCAATTTATCATAAATAAGGATGAGTCCCTCACTGAGGGGCCGGTGAATTCTTCTACAACATACAGATGATTGAAGGAAGTGTTCCTTTAAACTAAGTTCAGCATCTGCCCCACAATCGGTGTGGGCAAAGACCTTCCAGGTGTTGGAGTCGCAAACGTGAAAGATCATCTCTTAATGATGTTGAAGTTTTCCCGTGTCGGGATTTTTTCAGGTAACTTCCCTCCGGTCGTAAGCGCTGGAACGAGGGAGAAATTGCTGGTGTAATTTATTTGTAAGTTCTAAGTCAAATTATGAGTGCACATTCTAAAGCAAAATTATAAACACACGTAATGATTATATATACACACAAAGGAAACTGATGAATGTCCACCATAGATAGCCTTCTACTTTCCCCTTCTTTTCAAACTAAACTTAGAATAATCCTTGGGTTGATGTATTTCGAAAAAGATATTAACACCACACATTACATTTTTCATATCTAACAGTTCTTTTTTGCGAGATATTTCTTTCTTGTTTTGATAGGGAGATGAGACTTGCACTTCTCGAATCTCCTATTCTTCCCCCTCTTCTCTGAGAAAAAAAAATATAGAAAAGGGAATAACAGTCATTGGCAATTAACATAAATCGCAATATGCACATTACAAATATTTGCAAAATTTCACTGACGGGCCCATATTACACCTGGTGAGGAATTTTCCATGCTGGAGAATCACACTGTGTAACTGGATACTAGAGCGAAACAGGGGGAAGTGGACACACTAAACTGAAGAGGCTAAGTCCAAGGGAGATGGTGTCAGATGCCGACGTTAAAACCATAGATGTTTGGCGAGCGAATCCTTCATAATGTACGCCTGAGTGTGTGTGTGTGTGTGTGTGTTTGTGTGTATGTGTGTACTTTATATACACTTCGACGTTTGATCTCTGCACATGTTGATCTCTCGACATCTTTGGTGCCGTGAATCAAGGAATGGAGTACTCCGAGAAGAACGACGCCCACCCTCTGGAGGAGGAAATTTTCCACAACTCCCCCAAAAGTAAGTTTTTTCAATGTATTTTGCAAAGAAGTGAAAGTCAATGTATTTGCAGTGATATATGTTTTTTATAGACCCCAACTCTCCAAATGTATTTTGCAAAGAGGTGAATGTGGATGTATTTTAGTGTTATATATATATATATATATATATATATATATATATATATATAGAGAGAGAGAGAGAGAGAGAGAGAGAGAGAGAGAGAGAGAGAGAGAGAGAGAGAGAGAGAGAGAGAGAGAGAGCCCTCAAATGAAATACTGCTCCCTGGATCACTTTGATTTTATTCTTTGAAGAAGAATATATTATTTTACTGTACGTTTTCCTATTAATAAACAATTAAGTACTAATATGTTAAAGGGATGTTTATCTTTTACATCTTAACAGTCATCCATGTATGTGTCTGGCGCCACACAAAGCCAGAATTATCAATGCAAATTTGATAAAACGACGGAAATAAAGCTTATCCGCCATTTCCATGTGAATTAGTTATTTTACTGTCTATGTAATTTAGAAAATATTTGATGCTTTCATTGTTATTTTTTTTTTTTACACTTTCATTAGAAGCTATGTCGGTATTCATCACAGGATGTTATTTTACTGTCTATGTGATTGAATAATATCTACATCCCGATGACTTCAATTTCATTCATTGGTTATTTTATTGGAAGTTTTCCTATTAATAAACAGATATTAAGTACTACACGTTTCTTTTATTATTCACTCACGTATTTTAGTGTGTGTATGTACCCATCTTAAGCCTATCCCCAAATATATTTTGTAACCGCAAATGTGGTACACCTTCTCGGAGAGAGAGAGAGTGAGAGAGAGAGAGAGAGAGAGAGAGAGAGAGAGAGATTTGGTGGGAAAATATATAATAAAGACACAGTGGTGTCATCTTTCAGTGGTGCCACAAACTTACGCCTGTTCTCGCCTTCAACCCAGCAGTGGTGGACCACCCTCACCTCTAGAGTGTGATGATATGAGTGGGGCACACTTCCGGTGTAGGTCTGGGGAGACAGGTGTCTTAAAGTTACCCAAATATCCCAGGTAGTCAGCGTTAGGTAGACGAGAGCTTCATCCTATGACTGGTGTGTAGCAGGACTCTGCTGTAGAGAGAGAAAGAGCCTATAGGCTTATACGCAACGCAGGGTTGTACACAAACCACAGTGGCCTATATACGTAATCTGCAATGACTGCTAGAGCTGTCAAAACACATGCTAATTACTTTATATAAGTTAAAGACCTCAAACTGCAATGTTTGTAAACATAACAAATCCCTCTAAACACTCCCATGACATGTATAAACACGTACAATGTTTTGTAAACAAATCCATTTAAATTGTACCATCACTTCCTGGACACGAGTAAACACGTACAGTATATCATTACGTTAACGGAAACATTTCAAAACCTTTGTTGTTAACAACAAATAATCTACCGATCATTGTTTGTAAACAAATCCCTTTAAATAGTACAACACAGTGGTGTCATCTTTCAGTGGTGCCACAAACTTACGCCTGTTCTCGCCTTCAACCCAGCAGTGGTGGACCACCCTCACCTCTAGAGTGTGATAATATGAGTGGGGCACATTTCTGGTGTAGGTCTGGGGAGACAGGTGTCTTAAAGTTACCCAAATATCCCAGGTAGTCATCGTTAGGTAGACGAGAGCTTCATCCTATGACTGGTGAGTAGCAGGACTCTGCTGTAGAGAGAGAAAGAGCCTATAAGCTTATACGCAACGCAGGGTTGTACACAAACCACAGTGGCCTATATATGTAATCTGCAATGACCGCAAGAGCGGTCAAAACACATGCTAATTACTTTATATAAGTTAAAGACCTCAAACTGCAATGTTTGTAAACATAACAAATCCCTCTAAACACTCCCATGACATGTATAAACACGTACAATGTTTTGTAAACAAATCCATTTAAATTGTACCACCACTTCCTGGACACGAGTAAACACGTATATCACTACGTTAACAGAAACATTTCAAAACCTTTGTTGTTAACAACAAATAATCTACCGATCATTGTTTGTAAATAAATCCCATTAAATAGTACAAAACTTCCTGGACATGTATAACCAGGTACGTACGTATAAAGAAAAACCTTTAAATAATACTTCATTTCCGTAACCCGACACAAAAGTGAGCATCTATGGCCAGGGGTATTCTTCCAGGTGAGCAACTATGGCCAGGGGTCTACTTCCGGGTGAACAACTATGGCCATTTAAGTAGTACCGTACACTACTGACTGAGATTTGTGAAGAGATACTACAAAAAGTTGGAAGTAAATGTGAGCATGTGTAAAATTATAGTTGATACAAATGGTAAAAAATGAGAGGAGTTCATGTATGGGAGTTATTTCTAAGCATTACAGTATATCAAGTTAGAATCTTGAAAATAGGTGAAGGAAGCCAGGTACCAGGATGTGTTCAAAAAAGAGTTATGGGGTCTTTTGACTGGCCACACAGAACTACATTTGATCCTTCTCTCTTGTTACGGTTCTCTATCCATTTGGCTACACATACACCAAATAGTGTGGCATATTCTTTACAGATTCACCTCTGTTCTCATACACCTGATAACACTGTGATTACCAAAATATTTTTCACCTAAGGGGTTAACTACTGAACTGTAATTGTTCAGTGGTTACTTTCCTCTTGGTATGGATAGAAGAGACTCTTTAGCTATGGTAAGCAGCTCTTCTAGGAGAAGGACACTCCAAAATCAAACCATTGTTCTCTAGTCTTGGGTAGTGCCATAACCTTTACCATGGTCTTCCCCTGTTTTGGAGTTAGAGTTCTCTTGCTTGAGAGTACACTCGGGCACACTATTCTTTATAATTTACCTTCCTCTTGTGTTGTTAAAGTTTTTTATAGTTTATATAGGAAATGTTTATTTTAATGTTGCTGTTCTTAAAATATTTCCTTTTTCCTTGTTTCCTTTCCCCACTGGGGTATTTTCCCTGGTGGCGCCCCTGGGCTTATAACACCCTGCTTTTCCAACTACGGTTATAGCTTAGCAAATGATAATGATAACAATAAAGAAAGATTTGAAGTACTAATAAGAATCAACGGTGGAATTTATGAGGGTGTGATGGGCCGAGAGAAGGTTGTGACTCAAAGGCAGGATGAAAGCACCTGAGTAAACTTCATTACAGAACACTCGCTTATATATACATAAACCCCAGGTAAAAAGGGCATACAAAACATAACAGGCTATTTCATGTTCAACTGAAAAGCTCACCGGTTAACAGTTAACGATGAGAAAAACAGACATGTAATTTTAGGTTCTTATCAGTGCGAGGAGAGAGCAAAGATACAAGCATGATACATACAAAAAAGTAAATGTCGTTACTATATACGATTGTGTAACACATGGTTGGTACATGGCTCCCCCCTAAAAATAACATACTGTACATGTTAAATAGGGTGCCCTGATATAGAGAGGTAAACTGTAGGCGGGTCATCTGGTAGGAGATAAGCAGATTTTAGACGACCAATGGAGACCGAGTCATCTTTGCAACCAATGTTTAGTAGGAATGCTTTCGGACTGCGTTGGATCACAAGGAAAGGGCCCGTATAAGGGGGCGTTAGCGGTGGCTTGCTAGTGTCATTGCGTAGAAAGACATGCTTTGCAAAGAGCAAGTCTGTCGGTATGTAATGCTTCAATGGGAGCTTGTAAGTTTGGCTGCACGAAGTAAATTTTCCCACGACGTGACGTATGAGCTGGAGATCGTCGGAGGAGGTTGCAGAAGGAAAATAATTCGGCTGGGACAACCAACGGGTCGCCATACACCATTTCAGCTACCGAGATATCAAAGGCATCTTTAGGAGTGGTCCTTAGTCCCATGAGGACCCAAGGAAGCTGAGTAAACCAGTTAGAATCCTTACAGCGGGACATCAAAGCTGCTTTGAGGGTGCGATGAAAACGTTCAACAATTCCATTGGCCGCAGTGTTGTAGGCAGTTGCATGATGTAGGGTGATGCCCAGGGGATTCGCTAATGATTTCCACAATTGAGAGGTAAAAGTGGTACCCCTGTCAGAAGTAATATGCTCAGGGATACCAAATCTTGCAATCCATCATGAGAGTAAGACAGATGTACATGAGGCGGAAGTTGCAGTTTCCATGGGAATGGCTTCAGGCCAATGAGTGGAGCGGTCGATGACGGTAAACAGGTAACGATGTCCTTGTGATGTGGGTAGGGGGCCTACAACGGCGACGTGAATGTGTGCGAAACGACGCTGAGGTTGAGAAAAGGTACCCACTCCTAAATCCATGTGCCGATGTACTTTGGAAGTTTGGCAAGAAGTACAGGCGTGGACCCAATCCTTAGCATCCTTAGAAATGCCGTGCCAAATGAACTTTGTCTTCAGCAGCTGTGCAGTAGAACATCACGAGGGATGTGAGAGGCTGTGAATGAAATCAAACACCTGTCGGCGCATGGGAGCAGGAATCCAAGGTCGCGGTCTGCCAGTGTAATTGTATTCAGCCACGGCGGAGAGATGTCTGCATTGAAGGGCGGAACAAGCATCAGTCTGTCGAGTGAAGGCGTGCACCAAAGGCATGTGGTCTGTGCTAATTACAAAGGGCAAACCTTCTAAGAAATGGCAAAAGTGACGGACAACCAAGTGCACCGCCAGCAATTCGCGATCAAAGGTAGAATAACATGATTCTGCCTTGGACAGTTTTCTGTTGAAGAAGGCCAATGGGCGGGGCGAGCCGTTGACCACCTGCTTGAGTACTCCACCAATAGCGATGTTGCTGGCATAGGTGGAGAGAAGGAGAGGGACAAGTGGGATAGGAAAAGTGAGAGCTGCAGCGGGTGATAGGGCCTTCTTTGGCTTGCCCTTGAGGGAGGCGTAGAGGGGACCAAGAGTGGCAGCAATGGCTGGCAGTAAACGGTGATAATAGTTGATCATGCTCAAGAATTCCTGCAGAGCTTTGATGGTCGAGGGTGTGGGGAAATCCTGAACGGCTGCTATCTTCTCAGGGATGGCATGGACTCCTTCAGGAGTGATGCGGTGCCCTAAAAACAACACTTCGTTGGCGCCAAAGGTACACTTGTCGTACCGGACTACAAGGCCATTTTTTTGCAGGCGGTCGAGCACGATGCGCAGGTGACGGAGGTGTTCCTCTTTTGAAGAAAACACAAGTATGACGTCCACATAACATACACAAAAGGGGAGGTCCCCTAGGATGCCATCCATGAGACGTTGAAAAGTGGTCCCAGCATTACGAAGGCCAAAACAGGAGTAATTGAAGGTGTATGTACCAAATGGAGTGGTGATGGTGGTCTTGGGGATGTCTTCTGGGTTCATAGGCCCCAGGTAATACCCCTTCAGGAGGTCAAGCATGGAGAAAACCTTCGCTTCATGCAGGTAGGAGGCCACGTCGGTAATGTTTGGGAGGGGGTAGTGATCGGGTTCCGTTTGCATGTTCAGACGCCTGTAATCCCTGCACGGACGGAGGGAGCCGTCTTTCTTCAGAACGATGTGTAAGGGTGATGACCATGGGCTGGAGGCCTTTTGGCAAAGGCCCATTTCCTCCATTTCGGCGAAAGTCTGTATGGCGGCTGCCAATCGTTCCGGTGCCAGACGTCTGAATTTTGCGAAGACTGGGGGTCCCGTTGTCTTGATATGGTGAAAAAATACCGTGCTTGGCAGGAGCTGTGGGCGTTTGGCGAAGTTCTGGACGGAAAACTTCCGGGTACGCCGTAAGGAGGTGGGTGTAGGCATCCGTGGGTGCGCTGATGTGGAGAGCGAGGTTGGAGGGGGCGGGTTGAAGAGGTGTCGACAAGTACGAGTCTGCGTTGACCAATTGTCGGTGGGCACCATTGACCAGAAGGTGGAAATGAGAGAGGAAATTGGCACTGAGGATTGGCAATGTGACGTCAGCAACGAGAAACTTCCAAATAAATTCACCATTTCCAAACGATAATGTGAGGTTCTCGCAAACGTAGGTGAGTATCGCAGATCCGTTGGCAGCTACCAAGCGGATGTCGGCAGATACAGACAGACTACGACGTGTCCTGAAGAGTTCCCTTGGCAAAAGAACACGACAAGCACCCGTGTCTACCAAAAAACGCACGCCCGTTCCTGCATCATGTAAAAAGAAAAGATTAGAAACACGGGAGGTCACCGCCACGAGCAAAGGCCTACTTACATGTTTTTTGGCCACTGACAATCCTTGACACATTTCTTCGTGGCTGACGCGAATCTGTTGTGGTAGTAGCAAAACTGCGGCCGATGGGAGGCAGTAAGTGCCTGTAAAAGTCGTTGGTTGGGGCGCGAGCGAGTTGTGGGTGGTGGGTGGCTTTGTTGCCGTTTCGGCACGTCAGGGGGTAGGCGTGTATGTCCTACGGCATTCACGTCAGCTTCGGTTGACGTTGAATAGGCGTCCTCTTCGTCAAGAGTGGAGGCGTTGATGAAGGTCTTGAAGGTTGTGAAGTGGCTGTCCATAACGGCGTCGGCTTCGGTCATCATTTCCTTCATGG
>NC_090725.1:167564090-167571590 GCF_036898095.1 Palaemon carinicauda
ATGGCAAAATAAAAGGGAGCCGTCCAAAGGCTCTCCCCGCTCTCGTAATACTATTGGGAAGAATACAACAGCACCGTTCCCACGATGGCGGACATTCCTTGTAGCATTGAGCGTGGTGTTACAGATACACTACCACGGGAGGGATACTGTGAAGATCTTTTCTTTTAGAAGAGATGGGTGGGTCCATCAGGACGACATGGCCATCTCACCACTAAATAGATTTTTCGCTTCGCTCAAAATCCGTTTTTTGGGCTCAAGCCATGTCGTCGTGATGGAAGCATACCAGAGCATTAGTGTATCTGTGGATTTTTAATCAGTGCCTTAACCTTATAGCAGCCTTTTCTATGGTCATGGGGACCACATAAGACAAGGGACATTACCGTTATTCGTCACCATCACTAATCATAACCAATGTTAGTGCTTCCTGCCTCCTACAGGGAAGAGTCATTCTAGACAGTAGAAAAGGGATCTTGAGGTTAACATACATAGTATGACCAAACATAATTACACACTGAATATAGAAATAGTCTCATAGTTGTATATTTTGCTAAAATAACATCAGTGTCTCTTATATCTAAAATTTGATGCATACAAATATATGAGGGATAATTACTTTGGTAAGTTGAAGAACTCCGGCATGTATACATACAATTGTCTGGCGAAAGTGGACGCACTACATTCTAATAGACATTTATTACTAATAAATGACTAAAAGGTGTTCAGTAAAACGAATGTAGTATGACAATGGGATTATACCTGTAACAAGTACAGAGACTATATTTCCTTCTTGAAGGAAGAAATGATGAGTGCCACTCTCAGACTGAAGAAAAATTATAAAACAATTTCTCTTCATAATTCCTGTACTGGTTACTTCTATCTGCACTGTGTACTTCATACACCAGCACTAGTGCTATCTGTATAATTCCACACCTGGGATTTTGAACAGAGCTAGTGTTATCATGGTAACACTTAATTAAAAGAAGTCACACCTAAGAAGGGTGACCACTTCTCCCTTTAATTGACAGTCCCAGTCAATTAGCTGTTCATCGTAGAATTAGACGGCAGGTTAAATATTCTACCTGGCGTCACCACATATTGCTTCAGATCATGGATTTGTCCAGCATATTGTATGTAGAACACTCTGGATGATTCTCATCCGTTACGTGTGCGAGGACATGTGAGGTCCCAAACCATAAACTGTTTACCACAGTAATTAGGGGGCAGGTTTTAATATACTACCTGCCACCACTATGAAGTGTTTCAGTTCATGCACTTGTTTTGCATAGTGTTTGTAAAACACTCTGGATGATTTCCATCCAGTGTATAAACGAAGGCGCTAAAAAGTCCATATACTGAAAGAAGTTCAGTGATGAAGCAATCTTTCTTGGATCATGACCTGCGGGAGGACTGTCCGGATCCACTATACGAATAAAGTAGGTGAGCTTCGCCCTTAGTTGTTTTAGGGATAAATTTGATCCAGAAGTTTCTCCTTTAAAGAGCTGTCCTCCCCTGAAGTCTGAAGTTCCATGAAGATAGACCTTTAGACACTCTACAGGACATAGAGAGATATCTTCCTTCAGAGGGCAGATTCTCCAGGGACCCCACCTCTTAGTGGGTAGCTTGTTTTTAGCGAGAAAGGATGGATCAGGAAATAGATTCAGTTCTCCCACTTCGTGAACTGAATGTGACCCTCATCTCTGGATAGGGCCACTATTTCACTAACTCTAGCCCCGGAGGCAATAGCAAACAGAAAAATAACCTTTTGGGTTAGATCCTTAAGAGAACAATCTTCATTGTTCACAGATGAGGCATAATGTAAGACCTTGTCCAAAGACCAAGAGATGGGATTTGGTTGTACCGCGGGCTTAATCCTAGCACATGCCTTCGGAATCTTATTAAAGATTTCATTCGCCAGATCCACTTGAAAGGCATATAGGAAAGGCCTTGTCAAGGCTGACTTGCACGTATTTATCGTATTGGCCCCCAGACCTTGGCTATGAAGGTGGACAAAGAAGGACAGACAGAAGTTCATTGAAATTTCTTTCGGTCCTTTTGCTTTGACAAACACAACCCACTTTTCCCAGGAAGACTCATATTGTCTTCTAGTTGACTTAGCCTTGTATTCTTCTAAGAATTCTATATTGCCTTTTGAGATCCCAAACCTTTTTCTAACCGCTAGAGCGAGAAAATCATGAAATGAAGGGTTTGGGTTCTCTGTGATAAAACGAAGGTAGTTAATTTCTGAATCTTCGGAAATATACCTAGGGTCAGAGCTAGGACCAGCCTCATCTAGTCTATCAGCTCCACTAGAGGATCCTCGTATGGGGCTATATAGCGAGGTAGTTTCTTGAAGACACTCGTGAAGAAGAGGTCGAATTGCAGTTCCGGGACTGGTTCCCATCTGGGAGGGAATATGTCTGCACCCATGGACCATTCCAACTCTATCGGTTTGTATCGAAATAGAGTATCTACCATCACATCGTGGATCAGTTGTAAATGAACTGCTGGTAGGTGCCATCCCTTTAAGAGAGGGATGGGTAACTTCACCAAGACTGAATGATACATTCGAATGTGACGTCTTATTATCGCTTCGGTGTCCACACCCCTGAAAGGACCAGCAGAGTCTTGGGACTTTCGTGCTCTAATTTCTGTTAGAGAAGCGATTAAAGAGGGACCGATCTCAGTCTTTTTTTATCTCTTCAAGCGTTTGATGCGTGTTTTCTACAAGCTCTTAACGCATCTTTCCGGTGTGCCCTTAGCACCAGGTCTGTCACTATAGCGAACTGGGGAAAGTTTAGTGCTTTTTCCTGTTGGTGTTTTGGAATTCTGACTGAATACCTAAGTCTCTTGACAGACCTCACGAGCTCCTTTTATATTTCCAAAGGAGAGGAGAGTTGATTTGACTGAGGGCTTCGATGGTTTTTTAAACATCGAAACCCCTGAGCTGGAGAAAGTCGAGACTTCTAGAAGCTTATCTTGCATCCGTGATGTCCCAGGAACCGGGTCATCTCTTTGAATGCACATTGGTTAGACACTTCGGGTGCTGCCGACTCCAGCCTCTTGATCAGGTATATTAATACCTGAACTATTTCTAGGCTTGAATCTAACGTGACTAAGTTCGTCAATCCTTTGAAGATACTTAGGACTGTGAGTCCGACACGTATCTTCCTTAGGATGAATGTTACTCTCTGTAACATGAATTTTAGATAGGAGAAAGGGGGGTGGTAGACTGGAAGGTTCCGAAGGACACCTTTCAGGTCTGACAAGACTACGAACACCCTTAATTGGAACAAGGTCCATATGTTCAGAAGGATTATCACTCAGAACTTGCTGTTTTTTATGAACTTGTTGAGTGGCGAAAAGTTCAGAATGGCTCATTGATATCTTGAGTAATTCTCGTGAACACGAAGCAGCCTTCCCTGGAACTCGATGAGCTAAAGTTTTCTTACTACCTGTATGCTCTATAGCTCTCAGGTATACTCCTCCAGAAGGGTTTTGAACTGCAGGAGAAGGTAAGGAAATGATGGTAGGGACATTTCTGTTTCCCATCAATGGCTCATCTTGAATAGGCTTTGGAGCAAAGGATCGAAGGTCCTGCGATCCTGAGGGAAAGTTCCTCCTAGCGGAAGTGTCTTTATGCTTTGAGTAGTCAGTAGGCTTAGACTTTTGACCATATGTCTGTAGCACCGTGGTCACTGGAATAGTGGGATGTTGTTGAGCAGCCCGGATATTTCCAGCATTTTCGATCTTCTTTTTAGGTTGGGGACCCACAACCACAGAAGATTTTCTCTTTGAAGGAATGCCCCATTTTTGGAGAAGACCTATGTTCTCCATGGTGGCGTTCTTAATTACTTCCTTAGTGACCTCGTGTGGGAAGAGGTCTTTACCCCGGATGTTGGAAGATATTAGCTTCCTTGTTTCGTGTTTTACTGTTGCATCAGCGAACACAAACTCTCTACATGCTCTCCTAGCCTTCATAAAGGCGTAAAGGTCCTTCACCAAGATAGCCATATGCATTTTGGCTATGACCATGAGCATGTCTGGGGTACTTTCGTAGGTTGAACACAACTCTATGTAGTTCTGTAGAGAAAGGGATGTCGCAAGTCTGTCCTTTGACTCCTGTTCATCACACAAGAGCAACTCAGACAATTTAGGGAGACATACCTTGAATTGTCGACTTGCGACGTCCTTGTCTAATTTTCCTACTGAAAATGTCAAATGGACTTCCTTCCCATCCTTTTCCTGTCCGGGAAAAGCTGGTGACAAAGGCTTGCACTCATCGAGTGTGGGACATGGCTTACCCGCCTCTACCGCTTTAGCAACAGAAGTAAATGCCTTCCCCATAAAGGGGAATGTGAGTGAAGTAGGAGCAAGAAAGGAAAGGTGTCCATTACTCAGTGAGAATACCTTCGACTTTGAAAAACCCACCTTTCTTAGACTACCTGAAAGGATAGTCTGTGCCTTATCATGGTCGAGAATCAAGACCTCCTTTGGTTTCGTTCCTTTTCTTGACTTTGGTTCGTACTTCAGTCGAACCCAACAATTAGGGAAAGCATCAAAGCTTGGCCAAAATTGAGTTTTGTCCAAAGGAACAGCACCTATTTTCTCTGAGATGCAGAGATTGCCATTTGAAATCGGCATCTGCTCCGTGAACCTCCAGGGATTGGTTATAGAGCATGTTGGTAGGTCTTGATTCATGAGTCGTTTGACTGACCCCTGGGAAGCGACAAGAGAAACTTTACAAGGATGTATCTTGCGTTTTACTTCCTGCTTTTCGTTTTGTCTACGAAAGCTCTCTATTTGGTTCTTCAGCTGGATACATAATTGTACCACATTATCCAAATTTGGGGTAGAAGACGAAGATGTCGACATCGATGGCTCTAAAGCCGGCACAGACGGAGGAAATTTTGACGCAACATTTTCCTCTTCTACCTTGGGGCATTTCTTGCCCTTAATCCCAAAGGTTTTCTGGCCATCAGGGGATGTAGTTAGCTCCTGAGGCACTACTGTTTCCTCACTTGCTTCCGGAAATAGTAGCTTACGCATCCCGTCATTAAGTAGGAAAGGTCCCAGAGAGATCTTTTGAAAGCCTCTCACCCAGTTGCGTAATTTATATTGAGCTGTATCCCTAGTCTCTGTAGACTTGGGATTTTCAAAACCTTCGGACATTAATTTCCGACATATTTTACAAACCTGTGGGTTCCAATAATGTAGGGATCCGGAAATACTATTGCAGGGGGCATGAAACCTGCAAGTATTATGACCGTAAAAATACTTACTCTTGGCCTTGCAGAGGACTGCAGCACAAGGTATCTGGTGTTCCTCCTGTAAAGAAAGGAAAACTAAATGAGTATACAATGGATTATCTCCTTGACAATCAACATGCAAATGTCCTTTAAAATAGAGTAGCTTAGGATAGTTAGCTATAAAGGGATAGTAGGAGATACATACTTGTGTACCCCTGTGAGCAAATTCTGTTGCCTCCCCTCAGTATTAACTACATGGAGATTTCTCTATAGAGTAACTCCAAGTAGAAGAACTCTTACCCCTAGGGGTAGAGAAGTATCAAATCACTGTCCGAAAATAATGTTAATACTGTAGGGTCAGGATGACTGATTCTCAATCAGAATATTGAAGAAAACTATTCATTCAATATATGAACGGTACCAGCAGAATGCTCATACAAGGGTACCCAAGGTATGTCAGAAAATACTACTGTATCATGGTACTGTAGTTTTCTAATTGCAGTAAGTCTATATTGCAATTTACTGGCTACTGTACATCATGTATTGTAGTCTAGTCATTATGCTGCCTTCATAGTAGCATATGACAGTATGGTCCATCTAGCATGAAGCCAGCTGGACTAGGAAAATAAAGACATATATTTGTATATCCCACTCAGCCTATTTGCTATAGTCTTCCTACTATATTAAAATATAGAGTTTCCTGATCAGGGAGAATCAAGGAAAAAGGCTCCACCTTTTAAGGGTTAGGAGTGTATTACCTCTACCTTGAAGTGTTTAATATTGTAGGGTAATCCTAATACTGATTTCTAATCAGGATATTGAAGAAATCATATTCATTCAATATAGGATTGGGCTCAGCAAATGCCTGTGTTGGATATCCAAAATATATTGGAAATAACTACTAGTATAAACTATATAGTAGTTTTCTATCTGCAGTATATTCTATATTGCAGATATATTGGCTACCTGTATAAAATATACAGTAGTTCAGCCGGCATGTAGCCGGCATAGCTAGGTCTTGCCGGCATACCCGGCATGCTAGCTAGAGAGAGAGAGAGAGAGAGATAGCATGGAAAAAAGGCTACTCCTTACTATGAATGTATACAGTAATTAAGGATGTAAAAGTCTAATTTGACTGCCTTTTTCCAGAAAGAAGGTTCTAATAGAAGGGGAGAATGTACCATTCAGGCTTCCATGCAGCTACAGTACTATTGCCGACAAGGTACCGCCGATACACTGCCGGCCGGCAAGTCCAGCAGTACCAGTACAGTCGGCGTGCTGCCAACTGAGTCAGCACTATCTGTGCCGGCCTGGCCGGCAGTACCCCGGCAACAGGACCTGTAGCAGCAGTCCAAGGGAGGACTGAAGAACCTTGGGAACAGAAGGGACTTCCCTCTCACGGCCATCATGGTCGCCGGCAGCCATCTTGGCTGCCGGCTGGGCCGGCAGTTGCCGGCTAGGCCGGCAATTGCCGACAGATGATGTAGTTGGCAGCAGTATGCTCTGCCGTCAGCCAAAGACATGGCTCGAGAGGAAGTCTGGCTGGCTCAGGCAACCTACCAGCAAAGGAAGGTTGCAAGATGCCGGACTAAAGAAAGACAATGGCTCAGCCATCAAAAGAGGACAGAGGGGTAGGGAACAGGGTCCTGTAACGAGTGTGAAAGGAACTGGCGAAAATTGTCAGTCCTACCACCTGTAAAAGAAACTCTGATTCGGTATCGACAGAATCCCAGGGAACAGGAGAGACTCAGTTCTCCATCCCAGAGATTGCCGACACAGTTAAGGGGATGGCGGCACTGCCGCCTCCTCTCAACAAAGAAGAAACAGAGTTCCGGTGCCACGTAGCCTAGGCTAAAGAAAATTACTCTTCAGCCCATAGGACTAGTCTTTTAGTCGCAAGGAGAAGATGGTATCCTACCATAACTTCAAGTGCGGCTAATGAGGGCTAACCTCCATTGCCAGCCACCTAGCCGGCAAGGGAATGATGGTATCCTACAACCCATTCGCCCTGCCGGCAGGTCGCCGACATAAGACTAAATACTCTGAGATTCTGACTAAATCTCAAAACCCGATGATATACCACAACCAACGGTTAAGGGAAAAGGCAGGACAAACCCTAAGTTAGCCATGTCTGAATAAAATTCAAGGCACGGCTATTAGGGTTGTAGCCTGAGGCTACACTCAGAGGGAAAGAGATTACCCTTAAGTCTCCGAAGAGACGTGTAATCTTTCATAACATTCTAGGAGGTATCAG
>NC_090725.1:167586590-167594090 GCF_036898095.1 Palaemon carinicauda
CTCAGAATTCGGGTATTAATGTTTTAAAGTGTAACAGTTTTAATGTAAAAGCAGACAAAGGAGTTTAGAATTCGAGAGGCTAATTAGCTTGCCAATCGCAGAATACATCATATCGTATGTTTGGTTCCCAGTCACGAGCCGTAGTATAGTATATTTTTAATGAGCATACTTCGGACTCATAAGCTTATAATATATTTTGTGTGTGCTCAGACCCGGGATCCATACAATACAATACCATATATATATATATATATATATATATATATATATATATATATATATATATATATATATATATATATGTGTGTGTGTGTGTGTGTGTGTGTGCGTGTGTGTGCCTTGTTTTAATTAGATTAAATAATGTAAGAGAAACTGAAGAAATAAAACGTAAAAATAGAAATTACCTAAGGGAAGAGATAACTGAAAGAGTACAAGATGGGATGAAAATAATAATTTTACTTGATTATTACAGATGGAACCAAGCAATCCGTTAAACATCCCAAGGGCAAGGAAGACTGGGAGGAGGATTTGAAAGATGGAGACGTTGCTTGATGGATGATGTAAGAAAAGACGCAGGATGAGAGAAGTGTAAGGAGGAAGGGAAATTCAGAAAATGATTCTGACTGAGGAAAATGGAAGAAATAATTCTTGTGTACTCGTCAATCATATTTGTCTGTGCGGCCAACAAATTGACATAAAAAAGCAAACACATACATACACACAAATAGCTACCCAGAGAGAGCGTGTGAGTTTACAATACTCTATCAGAGAAAAGGAAAAATTTGTTACTTCATTTATCATACTCCTTTTTTAAACTGAATCCATTATTGCTGTCATCATGGACTAGTGAGTTATAATAATGGTGATACTGCAACTTAATGCTTATTTATATCACATACTTATATATGAATCTATACAAAGAAAATTATATATATATATATATATATATATATATATATATATATATATATAAATATATATATATATATATATATATATATATATATATATATATATATATATATATATATATACATATATGCGTGTGTGTGTGTGTGCGTGTGTATGTGTTTGTGTATATTTGGAGTGATGCAAGAAGTCAGAGATAGGTCAATGAAGGCAAGTATGAAGTTGTAGGGTAGGAAAATTTGTGAATGGCAAATGAAAAGTTTGATGTTTGCAAATGAAACCGAAAATTAAGGATAGTTAATAGTAAATATAAAAGCTGGTAGAGTGTTTTGAAAGTGTACATGAGGAGAAAGTTGAGATAGAACGTGAACAGAGAGTTAGGTATTGAGAATAGATAAAAACGAGGAACATGGAGCAACGAGTATGGATATACAGTAGATAGTGAAAGAATAGATGTGGAGGATTTGCATAGGTATCTAGTGGTTAGAGGAGACAACTTCCGAAATTTAACTCAGAAGCTAGTAGGATGTGTGCTAAAGATTGGTAAAGGAAATATATATCGGTGAATGCCCCAAGAAGGTTGGGTAACCAACTCTATTTTATGAAAGTGAAGGGTCAATGTTGATGCCAAAATGAAAAAAAATAAGGAAGCAGCAGTCGGGATGAAATGTTCGTGTAGTGTTTATGGTATAAAATGACGAGATATGTTGAAAAGAGTGGAAATACCCAAAATAAGTTAAACAATCAACATATTGTAGAGAGAAAGGCGGATCAGACCTATACAATGCCAACACTCACTCTATAACAATGAATTCAAAAGTCACCTTTCAGTATTGCGTGACACACGATTTTCTTTGGGGCACTAGATCACTTAGGAGTGGACACACTAGAACGCACTGAACACTTCAAATATACTGAGTTACAGGCGTGAATGAGAGAGAGAGAGGGGGGAAGGAGGCTTTCTTGTGGCTGCAGTTGTAACTCGATCTGTATGTCTGTCTGTTTCTGCCTCTAACCCATCATTGGGTCACATATATCATATTTTGGCTAAGTCCAGAAGTTTCCATATCATTTGGGAAGCGTAGCCTCTGCCTAAGGACGTCAGATTTCAACTAGTTTAAAATGCCAGGAGGCGTATCAGAAAGAGTTTCAGGCAACTGTCAGATACACTGCTATGTACACGCAACGCAAGACAACTCTCCCAGTTAGCTCAGTCAACATATTGTCTCCGAAATAAGATATAAGATAACATCCTCTCGCTGGCATTTCAAGTAGATTTGAAAAAATGTGGTAAAGAACATTCCAAAGCACATGTTCTAAAATTCTCTCTCTAACATGACATAATACACCTTAAAACATAATAGAACATTACCTAAGCCCTTGTACATAGGTACAAGGGCTTAGGTAATGTTTTATTATGTCCCATGAATCCTAAAAAATTTCAATTAGTTTACACAAGACTTCTTGGTAAACATATGTGAAATATAAAGTTAAGTCTTCAAAAATGCTACGTAAATAACATACTTTAATTTGAATAAAAAATATAATGAAACTCACAACGAAAGTCTTACGTACATAAAATACTTACATCTTCATGAGAGGGGCTCATTTTACGGGCTGGGTATCATCTCGTCAATGCACAAATGAAAACAATATAAATAAATATAAGTAAAATTATTAATAAACTACGATATTTATTCTACAATAGACCAGCTTCGTAAGATAGCTTCCCCCCAAAAAATTTTTTATATCGCATCTGAATCCATCGATTCAGCCGGAAAAAAATAATCTGTAACCACATTATTTTTACATGTTCGTTATCTTTATCTGATATTTTCCTCACATAAGTAAAATATGGATGCAAACATAATGACCACCTAGTTAACCTTTGATTATTATTTTTCCTCCTATTCACAAAAGTTAAAGGATTGTGATCGGAATATACTATAAACTCTTAATTTTGTGGTCGACTTACATAAATTAAGAACTTGTTCATCGCTACGATCAGCGCCAGTAGTTCCGTTTCAACTGTCGAGTAGACTCGTTGCTGCTTCGACGACATAACACAAACGGTGAAGAATTCCATCCATATCTTCTTGCAATAAGAGAGCTCCAATCCCACTATCCAGCGCATCCATTTGGTTAAGGAATTTCTCGGTGAAATCCGGTGCTTGAAGTATCGGTTTTGAATTTGATAGGGCTTTCCTCAGATTTTTCCTTTCTTCCGATATCTTGATAATGCAGGTCCGTCCACTGCTTTCCTCCAAAATCTGGAATGGTTTTGAGAACTTGTTGGCGAGAGGGAATATTATTTCCTATGCATAGACCAATACTTGCCGTCCTACCGTAACCTGTCTGTTTGTACTTTTCATGCGAAACCTTTTCTTCGCTTGTCCTTGACCTATTTTTATGTCTTCTAGGGAAAATTTCCGTAATCCACCGTTTCCTTTCCACAAATCCTTGACATTTCCATCGTCTGTTTCCTCTTGATCCTTCCCTTTTCCTGCCAACATTTTCTTTGGTCTTTTGCTGAAGGGTCCTGCAACCTGTCTGTTCGTATTCTTCCTACCAAACCTACCCTTTGTCCGTCTTTGACTCGTCGTCTTCGTGCTTTCGAGGGAAAATTTACTTACATCCCCGATCCTTTTCCCCAAATTCTTGTCATATTCACTTTCCATTTTCTCTTGATCCTTCCATTTTTCTGCTATCATTTTCATTGGTCCTTTCCTGAAGGGTTCTCCTCGTACTTCCATCAGGCGTAAGGGAGCTTCTTCGATGTATTCGTTGGGCTTTTTAGCCGTTTGACATACGTGATATGGAGGGCAAAACTGGCTCATGTCCTTAGGCATGCCAGGCCAGAAAAAGTGTTTCATTATCTTCTCCGTAATCTTCCATATCCCCAAATGTCCTGTCTTGTGCACTACCATTATCACCTGTCTTCTCAACGGTGCAGGAATTAATATCTGCTGATATATCCCCTGTTCGGCATTCCCAGGGATATTGGCGGGTCTCTGCTTCCTCATAAGCAACCCATCGGAGATTGCAGTGCCTCATTTTCATCCACCACATGGTAAAATAACTCGGATAAGGTTGCATCCTTCAGTTGCAATCTTATCAGCCTTATCCTACTCACTTGTCCTACTTCTAACGTTGAATTTTCTATTTCTTCCAAGTCCCTTTCTTCTTTGTCCACTTGCCTGCTCGTCTGTCGCTCCTTTTCGCTTGAGCTTAATCTTGATTTCTCTTCTTGCTTACCATCAAGGGAATCCCTTTATTCGGAAAACAATTCATGCAAGTTATTGCTCCTTCGACCTCTTTTTCTTCTTCATCCCTTTGTCCGCTTGTCTGTCGTTCCTCTTCGCTCGGGTTTACTCCTGAGTTTTCTTCTTGCGTATTATCAAGGGAATCCTCTTTTTCAGAAAACAAATCCTCAAAATTCATTTCTTCTAGGTCCATTTTTTCTTCATCCTCTTGTCCACTCGTCTATCGTTCCTCTTTGCTCAGGATTATTCGGGACTTCTCCTGTTGCATACTATCAAGGGAATCCTCTTCTTCAGAAAACAAATCTAAGTTCATCGCTCATGTGACTGCAGTTCTAGCTCGATCTCTATGTCTGTCTGTTTCTGATTCTAACCCATCCTTGGGTCTCCTACATATCAAATTTTGGCTAAGTCTAGAAGCTTACGTATTATTTGGGAAGCGTAGGCTCTGCCTAAGGGCATCAGAGTTTCAAACTAGTTAGAAATGATAAGAGGCATATCAGAGAGAGTTTCAGGCAACTCTCCGATACATAGTAATGCAACAGCGAGACAACTCTCCCAGCTAGCTCCACCTACCAATTGTCCCCGAAATAAAAAAAAACATCAATTCCTCTCGTCGGCATTCCACGAAGATTCAAATAAACGTGGTGAAGAACATTCCAAAGTGCATGTTCTGAAATTCTCTCTCTAACTTGACGCAATAAATCATAAAACACAAAAATAGTACCTATGCCCATGTTCCTGTCTCGCATGAATCATACAAAACTTTCAAACAGACTACGTAAGACTTCTTAGCAAGCATATATGAAATAAAATGTTAATTTTTAAAAAAAATATGTAAATTACATATTTTAACTTGAATAAAGGATATAATGAATTTCACGACGAAAGTCTTACGTAATTTACATAAAATACTTTTATCTACAAGCGAGGGGATCATTTCACGGTCTGGGTATCATCTCTTCAATGCACAAATGAAAATAAATGTAAATAAATATATATAATATTATTGATGACCTATGATATTTACTCTACGATAGACTAAGTTCATAAGGCTATATATATATATATATATATATATATATATATATATATATATATATATATATATATATATATATATATATATATATATATATATATATATGACCCATGTAGACAGATAATGAGATGTCGGAATATAGATTTTCTTCATTTATTACAAAAGGTTCGTTCGTAAGTACACAGTACACAACTACCCTTTCAGGTGAGGGACTTGTCATCTCGAGCGCCCAGAGGCAACTGAATCCCTTCGCTACCAAAATACAATCTGGTACAATAACATTCCGAGACATAGGTTTTTGTGGAATACTCATGAATATTAAGTTCATTTGCCTTGACGTACAACAAACAACTATATACATGAATTAGGACATATATATATATATATATATATATATATATATATATATATATATATACATATATATATATATATATATATATATATATATATATATATATATATATATATATATATATATTATGTATATATATACATATATATATGTAAATAGATATATATATATATATATATATATATATATATATATATATATATATATATATATATACATAAATATATATATGTATATGTATATATACACACACACACACACATATATATATATATATATATATATATATATATATATATATATATATATATATATATATATATATATATATATATATATATATATATATATATATATATATATATATACAGTATATATACTGTATATATACATACATATATATACATATATATACAGATATATATAGCTCTATACATGCATGTATATATATATATATATATATATATATATATATATATATATATATATATATATATATATATATATTTATTTATATATATATATATATATATATATATATATATATATATATATATATATATATATATCCATTCTCATCATCTATGACTTTCTTCTATTTTTCTTGAGCCCAACCTCTTTTGATAATATATGCATCCTGTTGAGCAAGCATTTTAAATCATGTGGTGTTCTGCTAATAAGGACAGCATCATCAGTGTGTACTAAATCAGCTAGTTTCTCATTATCAATCCAGTCCATTCATTCTCCTCCATTTCCAACTGTTTTACGTATTAAGAATCCATTAAGAGGATAAACAACATTAGCAAAACCAAATTACCTTGTAGGACTCCAGTGTTCACTGGAAATACCTTTGATATGACTCCTTTAATACCAACTTTGCACCTGCTATGCTGTGTGAACGGACTTAATCAAATTTATATATCTATGAGGAATTCCAAAATAATCCAGGACTCTCCAAAAAGTTTGATGGTGCAAACTATCAAAGGCTTTTTCATAGTGCACAAATGCCATCAAAAGAGCATTTCTATAGTATATGCATCGCTGTAAAACATATCTTGAAGTTAAAGTTTTGTTAGGATAACTTTTATCTTTTCTTTATCCTGGTTGTTCATCTCTCAGCATGGTGACGGATTGAGTTTAAAATGAGGGACATGTTTTTTTTTTGCTTCTACTGCTGATCCCTGGTGGACGATCTTACTGGAATTAGTATGGACTAGCAAGGGTCATTTGCCTTAGTTAGATAGACATTGTGCATTACAAGGAACTGGGTATCCTTTAAAGAATCTAGCCAATGAATACTCAATGAATTTAGTCAGTTAATGGGAAGTGAAGATAACAGAATGGCCCCAGTCCCATTCGTAGCTGGGTACTAAGAATCCTTCGGTTTACAAATATTAAAGAAAAATTTAAAATTGGTAATTGAATTTTACAACCATGAATCATATTAGGAAGTTAAAGCGAGTGGAGAATGAGTTTATGAAAAATACTTTGGATAGCTTGACCGTAAGTGAAACACGTTGTAAGGGGATTGATAAAGAAACCTTAGACCAAGGCAGTTGGAAGAGATAGAGTAGGAATGATGATGAAACAAGAACCAGAAAAGGGTTTAAGTGATTGGAGAATTATAATGAGTGGATTATTACTTGCAAAGTTCAAATCATGGCACAGCAACATGAGTATTATAGTTTGCTATGTACAAACAGATAATTCCCATGAAGGTAAGCGAGATGAATACTATGAAGAACTGCAAGGTGTAATAGATGAAATCCTAGATAGATGAATGACAATTGTGATTTGTGACTTCAATGCTGAAATCGTAAGAAATAATCAGTCTATAGAGAATGTGATGGTTGTTCAGGGTCTTGGCCAAGTTATAAATGAAAATGGAGCACATTTTATGAGTTTCTGTTGAACAAACAATCTTGCCATTGGAG
>NC_090725.1:167599090-167614090 GCF_036898095.1 Palaemon carinicauda
GACGTTTGGCAAGAAGTACAGGCGCGGACCCAATCCTTAGCATCCTTAGAAATGCCGTGCCAAATGAACTTTGTCTTCAGCAGCTGTGCAGTACAACGGCACGAGGGATGTGAAAGGCCGTGAATGAAATCAAACACCTGTCGGCGCATGGGAGCAGGAATCCAAGGTCCCGGTCTACCAGTACTGACGTCACAGAGGAGGGTGGTGTTGGAGTCTTCGAGGGGAAAATCTTCCCAACGGAGGGACGTGCAGGATGTCCTACAAGCTTGATACTCTGGATCCTGTCGTTGGGCTTCAGCCAGGGCGTTATAATCCAATCACAGTTGAACGGCAGCCAACGTGTTTCTTGACAGGGCATCGGCAACGGGATTCATTTTCCCAGGGAAGTATTGGAGGGTGCAATTGTATTCAGCCACGGCGGAGAGATGTCGGCGTTGACGGGCGGACCAGGCGTCAGACTGTCGAGTGAAGGCATGCACCATAGGCATGTGGTCTGTGCGAATGACGAAGGGCGTACCTTCTAAGAAATGGCGAAAGTGACGGACAGCCAAGTGCACCGCCAGCAATTCTCGATCGAAGGTATAATAACCCGATTCTGCCTTGGACAGTTTTCTGCTGAAGAAGGCCAATAGGCGGGGCGAGCCTTTGACCACCTGCTCGAGTACTGCACCAATAGCGACGTCGCTGGCATCGGTGGAGAGAAGGAGAGAGGCTTGTGGGATAGGAAAAGTGAGAGCCGCAGCAGTTGATAGGACCTTCTTTGCATTGCAGAAGGCTGCTTCTTGAAGGGGACCCCACTTCAGGTCCTTTGGCTTGCCCTTGAGGGAGGCGTAGAGGAGAGCAAGAGTGGCGGCAATGGCTGGCAGAAAACGGTGATAATAGTTGATCATGCCCAAGAATTCCTGCAGAGCTTTGACGGTCGAGGGCGCGGGGAAGTTCTGAACGGCTGCTACCTTCTCAGGGAGGGGATGGACTCCTTCAGGAGTGATGCGGTGCCCTAAGAACGACATTTCGTTGGCGCCAAAGGTACACTTGTCGTACCGGACTACAAGGCCGTTTTGTTGCCGGCGGTCGAGCACGATGCACAGGTGACGGAGGTGTTCCTCTTTTGAGGAGGAGAACACAAGTATGTCGTCCACATAACATACACAGAAAGGGAGGTCCCCTAAGATGCCATCCATGAGACGTTGAAACGTTGCCCCAGCATTACGAAGGCCAAAACAGGAGTAATTGAAGGTGTATGTACCAAACGGAGTGGTGATGGCAGTCTTGGGGATGTCTTCTGGGTTCATAGGCACCTGATAATACCCCTTCAGGAGGTCGAGCGTAGAGAAAACCTTCGCTTTGTGCAGGTAGGAGGTCACGTCGGCAATGTTTGGGAGGGGGTAGTGATCCGATTCTGTTTGCATGTTCAGGCGCCTGTAATCCCCGCACGGACGGAGGGAGCCGTCTTTCTTCAGAACGATGTGTAAGGGTGACGACCATGGGCTGGAGGCCTTTTGGCAAAGGCCCATTTCCTCCATTTCGGCGAACATCTGTTTGGCGGCTGCCAATAGTTCCGGTGCCAGACGTCTGAATTTTGCGAAGACTGGGGGTCCCGTCATCTTGATATGGTGATAAATACCGTGCTTGGCAGGAACCGTTGGCGTTTGGCGAAGTTCTGGACGGAAAACTTCCGGGTACGACGTGAGGAGGTGGGCGTAGGCATCCGTGGGTGCGCTGATGTGGAGAGCGAGGTTAGAGGGGGGGGGGTTGAAGAGGTGTCGACAAGTACGAGTCTGCGTTGACCAATCGTCGGTGGGCGACATCGACCAGAAGGTGGAAATGAGAGAGGAAATCCGCACCGAGGATTGGCATTGTGACGTCAGCAACGAGAAACTTCCAATTGAATTTACCGTTTCCGAACGATAATGTGAGGTTTTCGTAACCGTAGGTGGGTATCGCAGATCCGTTGGCAGCTACCAAGCGGACGTCGGCAGATGTAGACAGACTACGTCGTGCCTTGAAGAGTTTCCTTGGCAAAAGAGAACGACAAGCACCCGTGTCTACCAAAAATCGCACGCCCGTTCCTGCATCCTGTAAAAAGAAAAGATTAGAAACATGGGAGGCCACCGCCACAAGCGATGGCCTACTTACACGTTTTTTGGCCACTGACAATCCTTGGCACATTTCTTCGCGGTTGCCCAGAATCTGAAGTGGTAGTAGCAAAACTGCGGCGGATGGGAGGTAGTAAGTGGCTGTAGAAGTCGTTCGTTGGGGCGCGAGCGATTGGTGGGTGGTGGGTGGCTTTGTCGCGGGGTAGGCGTGTATGTCCTACGGCATTCATGTCAGCTTCGGTTGACGTTGAATAGGCATCCTCGTCGTCAGGGGTGGAGGCGTTGATGGAGGTCTTGATGTGGCTGTCCATAAGGGCGTCGGCTTTGGTCATCAAGTCCTTTATGGGTAAACTATCGACATCGGGTATGGCAGCGCGTACAGGTTCGGGTAAACGGCGTATCCAAAGGGCACGAAGTAGGTTTACCTCACGAGGAGAGCCGTCTGCGGCAGGTTAAAGGCGAGCGATACTGGTCATTTCCCTGGTCCCCCAACGGTTGTTGGGAGAGCTGAAAAAGCTTTGCTATACGGGCGGCTGGCGACGACGAGTACTGCTGCAGAAGGCATGTTTTGAGGGCGTCATACGCTATTGGGGTGTCTCCTTGTTCACAAAGCCAGTTGGATATTTCTGGGAAGGTGTCCTCAGGTATCGCCGCGAGAACATAATCCGCTTTGGTGGTTGAGCGAGTCACGCCCCTGATACGAAACTGGACTTCTGCGCGCTGAAACCAAGCAAACGCCTCTCCGCTGTCGAACGGTAAAAGTTTCAATGGGGCGGCCGCAGCGCCAACTACTGTAGTAGAGTCCGTCATGGTACCAACGATGGAGGGGCGAGTGAGGTGGGGGTGGAAGGCAGTAGGAGCAAGTCGACTTCCGGGGTCACCAATGTGACGGCCAAGAGAGGGTTGTTAACTCAAAGGCAGGATGCGATCGACTGAGTTGTTTATTAAGGAACACTCTGCTTTATATACAAAACCTCAAGGCAACAGGACATAGCATGTTCGAGAGACAGACAATGTTACAGAGCAAAACAGCAGACATGAATTTTCATGTTCGTTATAGTGCGAGGGAAGAGCGAAGATACAAGCATAATATATACAAAAGGAATTATGTACAATTGTGTGACACACGGTTGGTACAGTCCCAACGCCTGTGGTTTTTGACTGGTCCTTGCTGGCGAGGTCTTTTGTTTGAAAAAAATGGCATAATGACCGTCTTGAATAACAGTTTTTTTCCTAAAATAAGACAAGAACTCTGCAAGCAAGGTCTGAAGGCACTAGCGTTAATGACTCCTCCCTCAGGGAGTCTCACCACGATAATGAATTAATTTCTAAGCTGCAACTAGGGTCATAATTTTTATTTTATTTTGATAGTTTATAAGCTTCAAGTACCACATAGAAGTAAGCAAGCGGGATATGAAACAACAACAAAAAATAGGAAAATGCTAAGATAGTTGAAGTTAAGTGACCCAGTGCAGTGGAGCACATGAAAATTAAAGCAAAATGACATACTACAACTTCCAATTGATAAAATAAATCCATGAAAATAAATTAAATGTTACCAAATAAGGCCAAGGTGGCTCCTCAAGTTTATCAAACTGAGAGGCACCAAGGCCAAATTAATATTTTATCGTATAACCTAGATTAACCAACTGACTATGGCTACGTATTATGGACATGGCACTGCATTGGGCAATAATGCCGGGAGAGCACATCTGCTACTCTCTCATCTGAGCTCTTTAGGCGCTCAACCTTCCAGTTGTAGTTCTGGAGGTCTATGCCCCACCTCAAGAGCCCTTTATTCTTATTATGTAGCTTAGTCAAATAGGTTAGAAGGTTATGGGCTGTTAGGACTCTCAGTGAGAACACATGGTCAGCCTGATAGGATCCAAGATGCTCAAGAGATAAGCCCATGCCTAAGAGCTTTTTCTCTAAAGTTTGGAGGCTTTCCCATATCTGGAAGCAATTTACGCTGCCATTTAAGTAAACCTCATAGTTGGGAATTCCTGCTTGCACCTGGTGAAGCCAAAAATGAGTTGCGAATGTAGTCAGTGGTTGTGACTCTTCTGCCGCAAAGTGAAAACCCTCGTCCCTCTGAAATGTGGCTAGGAAGCCAAAACAATAAAAGAATTGTGTCAGTTCTGTGACACTTATAGATGGGATACGTTGGGGAGATGCCCTCGGCACTATTTGCTTAGAATTACTCGTGACTTGGCAAGGGTGGTAGGAGGCTATGTAAGCCTTGATAACCTTGTGCAAGTCCAGCCAGAACTGATACTGGATCAGCTGGGTAGTGCACGTTACCCCAAAGTGTCCTCCCAATCTCTCATGGGCCATGCAAAGCATCGACAAGCAGAGATTACAAGTGACAATTACTTGCTGGCACGAAACCTTAACAGGATCGTGAGAACTTCAGGTGATTTTGAGGGGCACCTCATTCTTTAGCAGGAAGTCCTCTTTAGAAGGAGTACTTATTCCAGCCTCGTTCGGGTAGGGAGGTATCCTGTAGTCTTCCAGCCTCTTGTCCAAATGCTGAAGTCTGATGACCTCTGTCTGGCTGATGCGTGCTTCCCTTCTTGCCTCCTCTGAGACCTCTGGCCTAGTGTTTGAGGTAGCCCTATTGCCAGTGGTGTTAAGTGGCATTGCTTTATCTGGGGAACATTCTCGGATACTAGGCTCAGACTGATGGCTGGAAGAGGGAGACTCCTGGCCCTCCTCTGAGACCTCTGGCATGGTGCTTGAAGTAGCCCTATCCCCTGTGGTGGAAAGCAGCACAACTTAGCCAAGCTACCTCACCAAGGTCAATGTCACCTAGCCCTTCGCCTTCCTCAGCAGAAGGTTTACACACAGTTTTAGGCTCCGGCTTGGCAGCCTTCACGCAACTGAGGGGCACTCGCTGTACGCCTTTCATGGGCTATTGACCCAAGAGCAAGTTGCTGCCCTCATGTCTGAGACTCCTCATTACCCCTGGTCTGCACTTCTTGTTGAGCTGGGGCGGGGTTACCTTCAACTCCACTGTAGGGAGTTCCTTGGTGACCCCTTCAATTCATTAGGCCTTCCGGCGATTGTCCTGCTGGTCTTTGGCATCATTGGGTTGAGGTGGTGAGTTCTTGAGCTGTGCTAATCGGGCGTCCATCTCCCGCATTTTCAATTCATGCACTCTCACTCTTTCTCTCGCATACCGCATCCTTTCTTGCTCTGTTCTTCTCCAGGCATTGGCTTCATTCGTGAGCTCCCGCACATACCTTCACAATGCGTCTTCCTCATAGCCTTGTTGTTCTGCCAAATCCCCAAATGCACTGATCTCAGCAGCAGTCATTTTGCTAATTTTCTTGTGGAGACAGCGACCAGATCAAACTCAATAGCTCAAAGTGTTGACCGTGCAAGAAATTACACGGACGGGAAAGATACTCTAGCCTACGCAAGAGTCTCAGGGAAGAAAGGATACAGGAGCTTAACTTGAAAAACAGGGGGCATGTAGGCTGTCTGGTTGCAATGCGTCTAAATCAAATAAACACATTTACATGGAATCACAGCGATTGGTGATCCTGTACACTAGACATTAATAAAAAGTAATGGAATCACAGCGATGGGTGATCCTGAATGCTAAACTTTAAAAAATTGGAATCACAACTATGGGTGACCCTCTATACTAGACATAAGAAAATGGAATCACAACGATGGGTAACCCTCTATGCTAGACAAAAAAATAAATGGAATCACAACTATGGGTGAACTTCTATGCTAAACATAAAATAAATGGAATCACAACTATGGGTGACCCTCTAAGCTTGACATGAAAAAAAAATGGAATCACAACTATGGGTGACCCTTTATGCTAGACATACAAAAATGGAATCACAAGTATGTGTATGCTAGACATAAAAAAAAATTGGATCACAACAATGGGTGACCCTCTATGCTAGACATAAAAAAATGGAATCATAACGATGAGTGATCCTCTATGCTAGACATAAACAAATGGAATCACAACTATGGGTGACCCTCTATGCTAGTCATAAAAAAATGGAATCACAACTATGGGTTACCCTCTATGCTAGACATTAAAGAAATGGAATCACAACTATGGGTGACCCTCTATGCTAGTAATAAGAAAATGGAATCACTACGATGGGTGATCCTCTATGCTAGTCATAAAAGAATGGAATCACAACGATGTGTCACCCTCTATGCTAGATATAAAAAAATGGAATCACCACGATGTGTGATCCTCCATGCCTGACATAAAAAAATTTGGTTTGCAAAAATGTGTGGGTGCGTTCCTGCAACATCACCACTTGCAACTCTGTGACTTAAAGCAAAGTTTATATTTATCTCTAAAGTAAAATAGATTAAATAAAACAAACAATATCACAAGTTTGCTTATTGCTTCGCAAAGAAAACCAACCCCTTCACATATTTTCCTTTTAACAAAATATGAATTTAAGGCACATCAGCAGAAGGGGACTCAGCAGCATAGAGGTGCCAGTGATGGGAGATGAGAATGAGAGAGAGATTACAATAGAGGAAGTGAGGAGAGCACTAGATGAAACGAGAGTAGGAAAAGCATCTGGTATGGATGGTGTGAAAGCTGAGATGTTGAAGGAAGAGGGTGTGACTGTACTTGAATGGTTGGTGAGATTGTTTAATGTGTGTTTTGTGTTGTCAATGGTACCAGTAGATTGGGTCTGTGCATGAGTGTTGTAATTCAAGAGGTATTAGTTTGTTGAGTGTAGTTGGAAAAGTGTATGGTAGAGTACTGATTAATAGGTTTAAGGATAAAACAGAAAATGCAATCTTGGAAGTACAGGGTGGTTTTAAAAGAGGTAAGGGTTGTATGAATCAGATTTTTACAGTTAGGCAGATATGCGAGAAATATAAGGGTAAGGGAGATGTGCATGAGTGTTGTAATTCAAGAGGTATTAGTTTGTTGAGTGTAGTTGGAAAAGTGTATGGTAGAGTACTGATTAATAGGTTTAAGGATAAAACAGAAAATGCAATCTTGGAAGTACAGGGTGGTTTTAAAAGAGGTAAGGGTTGTATGAATCAGATTTTTACAGTTAGGCAGATATGCGAGAAATATTTAGCATAAGGTAAGGAGGTGTATGTTGCGTTTATGGATCTGGAGAAAGCATATGATAGAGTTGATAGGGAAGCAATGTGGAATGTGATGAGGTTATATGGAGTTGGTGGAAGGTTGTTGCAAGCAGTGAAAAGTTTCTACAAAGGTAGTAAAGCATGTGTTAGAATAGGAAATGAAGTGAGCGATTGGTTTCCGGTGAGAGTAGGGCTGAGACAAAGATGTGTGATGTCGCCGTGGTTGTTTAACTTGTATGTTGATGGAGTGGTGAGAGAGGTGAATGCTCGAGTGCTTGGACGAGGATTAAAACTGGTAGGCGAGAATGATCATGAATGGGAGGTAAATCAGTTGTTGTTTGCGGATGATACTGTACTGGTAGCAGACACAGAAGAGAAGCTTGACCGACTAGTGACAGAATTTGGAAGGGTGTGTGAGAGAAGGAAGTTGAGAGTTAATGTGGGTAAGAGTAAGGTTATGAGATGTACAAGAAGGGAAGGTGGTGCAAGGTTGAATGTCATGTTGAATGAAGAGTTACTTGAGGAGGTGGATCAGTTTAAGTACTTGGGGTTTGTTGTTGCAGCAAATGGTGGAGTGGAAGCAGATGTACGTCAGAAAGTGAATGAAGGTTGCAAAGTGTTGGGGGCAGTTAAGGGAGTAGTAAAAAATAGAGGGTTGGGCATGAATGTAAAGAGAGTTCTATATGAGAAAGTGATTGTACCAACTGTGATGTATGGATCGGAGTTGTGGGGAATGAAAGTGATGGAGAGACAGATGAAGTGTCTGAGGAGTATGGCTGGTGTATCTCGAGTAGATAGGGTTAGGAACGAAGTGGTAAGGGTGAGAACGGGTGTAAGAAATGAGTTAGCGGCTAGAGTGGATATGAATGTGTTGAGGTGGTTTGGCCATGTTGAGAGAATGGAAAATGGCTGTCTGCTAAAGAAGGTGATGAATGCAAGAGTTGATGGGAGAAGTACAAGAGGAAGGCCAAGGTTTGGGTGGATGGATGGTGTGAAGAAAGCTCTGGGTGATAGTAGGATAGATGTGAGAGAGGCAAGAGAGCGTGCTAGAAATAGGAATGAATGGCGAGCGATTGTGACGCAGTTCCGGTAGGCCCTGCTGCTTCCTCCGGTGCCTTAGATGACCGCGGAGGTAGCAGCAGTAGGGGACTCAGCAGTATGAAGCTTCATCTGTGGTGGAAATGTGGGAGGTTGGGCTGTGGCACCCTAGCAGTACCAGCTGAACTCGGCTGAGTCCCTGGTTAAGCTGAAGGAACGTAGAGAGTAGAGGTCCCCTTTTTTGTTTTGTTTCTTGTTGATGTCGGCTACCCCCCAAAGTTGGGGGAAGTGCCTTTGGTATATGGATGGATGAATTTAAGGAAATAGACCTCCCAAATAGTTTGCCTAAAAGATCGTATACCCTGACTGAAAAAAATAAATTGAATGTGATATCGTAAATCCTTTATTTTTAGGTTAACAACACAATCGTACAAAAATAATCTCTTTCAAATCATGTACATAATAAATATCCCACGAAATATTACAAAAACGAAATTATATGCTATTAACGATTAAGAAAAATTCGAAATAACAATGAATGCAATGTGTTCTTGGCGTAATCCAACACAGAAATTATGCCTCACTGCCGTAAAACATTTACTTGAATCATAAACCAAGTGTCGATATGAGACCAGCCTGTTTCCTCGCAATAAAGATAAATGTTGAATTATTTCATGCACAGAAATGAATGATTGATATGTGATATGTGTGTGAATCATTTACCAAGGTGTAATAATTCAGCCAAAATCTCAGATCTGCATTTTCGTTACGTAGAATTCGTAAACTTAAACTAAGCTAATACCAGACAAAACAAACCTTGGCTTCGTTCGCAAACATGGGATTGGGCGACGTTATTTCAGGTTAGCCCAGCTTGGAATTGACACGTGTTTAGCCTTTTAAGTTTTCGGATAATTTTTTAAATTTCACTTCACTTATCTATTAATACAAATTAAAACATTCTCGTAATGCAAAATATATTTAATAAATCTTCACCACTGTGACAACCACCGCTCAAAATGAGCAGAAGGCAAGTTTATTACAGACAGTTGGCTATCTTGCTGAACAACGGAACTGAAGCCTACCACGTGGTTTTTAAAAACAAGAGGTTTTGCAGTGCAAACACTCGCACAAATAACAAGATTTTAACAATAAAAATAAAATGCTTTAACTATTTTCTTCCACGATTCTAACTCCAGTGATAATAAAATTTACTTTATTAGGAAATTGAGATTGGTCTCGTTACTTAAGACAGAAAAGGGGCAAGTTTTTACTTTAATAACAATAACTTGAAAATATTATCTAAGGGAATCCTGGCAAGGTCGCCACTTTGTTATGCCCAGCCTAGTGAGTCCGGCCTTGTGAGTACAGCCTTGATTAAGAAACTCAGGGCATGAACAAAAAAAACAATGGTAAGGTCGCCAGTCTGCAATAAGACAATAGTTACCGACAAAGATAAAATATATTTACAGTAATAATAAATTAATAAAAGCGGAGCACAACAGGGAAATATATTACTGTTGAATTGTCACAACATGCTCCCGTGGAGGTGGATAGACCGTGAGAACTTAAGCACATCAATCTTATTCGCCGGAAAGGGAAATAAATTAAATTATTAACCGATCACTTATTTCTATAGGCTGGAAACACGATGAAGTCGTGTGGTTAAAACTTTTAAGCGCATAAAATAAAAGTGCAAAACTTAGGAATTTAAAACACTATCACGTGGGAATTAACACTGTCACAGGGTGAATTAATTAAGGTTAGGAGCAAACGGCACATGTGGTTGGGACATAAGGATGGGATAACAAAGGTTCAGTGGGTAAGATCTTTCGTTAAGGGTAAAAGGAAACGATGGGATGTGATAAGGGAAGGAAGTGGAAGGTTGGGTAAGGATGATGAGGATCTCAAAGTACAGACACCTTACCTTAATAAAAAGGACTCTGTTTCCTCCCTTGTGGAGAACGTGTCACAGGTCCTGCCTCCGTGAAGGGTGAAGAGCGAAGAAGGATGCCCAGCAGTTCCTTAGTCGAGTTAACCATTTTTGCCTCTAATTAGGGGGGGGGGGGAGTGTCATTGGCCTGACCGCTGTCCTATTGGTCATCGACATTAGTCTCATCTCCCAACACCCTCCATTAATAGGCCTACTCCTGACTTCTCCATGGTTTCCTTAATTGCGGCGCAGAGCGGCTCCGTGCTTCTTGAAGATGTCTGAAAATGAGAACTCAGGGGAGTCTACGGGTATAGGATGGGTGGGCCGGTGGTGAGGCTCTAGGTAGGGTCCTAACGCTTGTGGCATTTTGACTGGTCATGAATAACAATATATATCTATATATCAAGGCTCCTGGGTTTGGGCACGAAAAATTTATATTATTATGGCTCTTTGGTGTAGGCACCAGAAAGTATATTATACTCTGGCACATGGCTAGGAACTAAATATGTAATATAATATATACTACAACTGGCAAGTTAATCAACCTCTCGAATTCCAATCTCCCTTGTTTGCTTTTACATTAAAACTGTTATATTTTTAAATATAAATACACAAATTTTGAGACAGTTGAATAACTTCCCGTAAGCAATATAAAAAACACTGAATAACCAAAGGTCTCTTATGTACACTCAAAATCAAACTAAGTAATAACTCTTAGGAATTATTTATGACTTACTACTGGTCTTTAACAGGGTATGAGTGGATTCTATTCTAAACAATGGTGATTGGACTATTATCCTCTTTACAGAAATAAATATATTCTATATAAATTGCAACACTTTGAAAATGATTTACATAATAACAAAATAAATTACTAGAAAAAATTAAGACTTAACAAAACTTAGATTGAGACAAAAATTTTTTGATCTGAAAATTATGTAACTTGTATTTAAATGTTAAATCTGAATAAATCTTAGACTAAGAAAAGAAATTAAATCTGAATACAATATTTTAGTTGGACACTTATTGGAAAATGGATAACCAGATCAAAAAACAAATACCTTACCTTCCTACAGGGCCAGTTGCAAAAACTTTGCACAATGCCAACATTCACCCTAATACAATGAATTCAAAATGACAGTTTCGTCTTACTTATCTTTTCAACACACAATTTGCTTTGGGGCACAAAGTCACACTTTTAAAACAATACTCTGAGCTGCATGCAAGAGGGAGAGAGGTGAGAGACGATCTTAAAGCTGGATTTCTCTATCTGCCTATGTAACACTGGGGGTCGCCCTATATATAAAACCTAGCTGCATCCAGAAACATTGCAATGATCTGGGAGGCGTGGGGGCCGGGCAAAAGACGTCAGAGTTACCAAGTATCGTTCTCCTAAACGTATACTCACACCACGCCAGACAGCTCTCTCAGTCAGCTAGCTGAGCCCATCCTTTGTCCCCGAAATAAAAAAAAAGATAACATCTTATCACTAGGTCCTTCGCAAAATTTCCAAAACACTTGGGACAGAATTTTCCAAAGCACATGTTACTGCGTATTCCCTCTCAAACATCATACAATACCTCATGAAAAATATAAAAGAACATTACATAAGCCCTCTTTTCTATTGTGTATGATCAAATAACACTCTCAAACCGGTTACGTAAGACTGCGTAAGAAAAATATGTGAAATAAAAAGTTAATTCTTGAAAATAACGTAAATTTACATATACTAACTTGAACAAGGAATACAATGAAATTAATGATAGAAGTCTTATGTAGTTTACATAATATACTTAAATCTACACAAGGGGAACTCACTTTAAGAGCTTGGTAACCTCTCTTCAATGCACAAATAAAATATTAATAAAATTATTAATAAACTATGGTATTTACTCTACATGAGACCTGCTTCGTGAGATAGCTCCACCTATTAAAGATTATTTATTCAGGGCCTGAATCCATCAATTCATCCCAAGATGAATAATCTGCAACCTCGTTATCTTCACCTGATATATGCTTTACATTAATACAATACAGTTACAAACATAATGAGAACCTAGTTAACCATTGATTATAATTTTTCATCTAATTCACAAAAGGTGAAGGACTATACTGTAATCTCATTATGTGATCGATTTATGTAACTTAAAAGATTGTTTAATGCTGCGATCAGCACCAGCAGTTTGATTTCAACTGTCGAGTCGTCTTGTTGCTGCTTCTTCAGTTTTCACGACCTAACACACGCAGGGTGAAGAAATCCTTTCTTATCTCCTTGCAATAAGACAGCTCCAATCCCGTTATCCAACACATCCATTTGGATAAGGAATTTCTCGTTGAAATCTGGTGCTGGAAGTCTCAATTTCGAAGTTGACATGGAATTTCTCAGATTTTTCCTTTTTCCTGATATCTCAATAATGTATATCCAGTCACTGCTCTCCTCCAAAATCCGGAATGGTTCTTGGAACTCGTTAGCAAGAGGGAATCTCCTTTACGTTGAGTAAACCAACACCTGCCGTCCTACCGTAAACTGTCTGTTCGTACTCTTCATACCAAAACTTTTTTTTGTCTGTCCTTAACTAATTTTCACGTCTTCTAGGGAAAATTTCCTTAACTCGCCGATTCCATTCCTCAAATCCTTGAAATTTCCTTCGTTCGTTCCCTCTCAATCCTTCCATTTTCGTGCCAACATTTTCTTTGGTCCTTTGCTGAAGGTTCCTGCAACATGTCGGTTCATACTCTTCCTACCTAACCTTTTCTTCGGTCATCCTTGACTCATCATCTTCATGCCTTCTAAGGAAAATTTTTATACCTCACAGATCCTTTTTCTCAAATCCTTGATATTTTCTCCGTACGTTTCCTCACGGTCCTTTCATTTTTCTGCCAATATCTTCTTCTATGCACTCGTTGGGCTTTTCAGCCATCTAACATACGTGACATGCACGGAAAAACTGGCTCACGTCCATAGGCCGGCCAGGCCAGAAAAAGTACTTCATTATTTTATCTGTCGTCTTCCTTTTCCCCATATGTTCCGTCTCGTGCGCGACGGCGATCACCTGTCTTCTCAACGATGCGGGAATTAATATCTGCAGATATATTCCCCATTCGGTATTCCAAAGGTCATTGGCGAGTCTATGCAGCATCATAAGCAACACATCCTTAAGACAATAAAAGGTCGGAGACTGCTGTGCCTCTGTCTCGTCCACCACACGGTACAATAACTCTGTTAACGTTGCATCTTTCTGTTGTAATCCTATTAGCATTTTCCTATTCACTTGTTCTACTTATAAGGTTGAATTTTCATTTTCTATCGAGTCCATTTCTTCTTTGTCCTCTTGTCCGCTCGTCTATCGTTCCTCTTCACTCGGGCCTAGTCGGAAGCTCTCTTCTTGCGTACCATCAAGGGAATCCTCTTCTTCGGAAAACAAATCCTCCAAGTTCATTCTTTCAGGTCCATTTTTTCTTCTTCAGCAGCCACTTTCTTCTTCATATATCTAGTCGTAACATAACAAAGGAGCAGATGCAGGTAATCCTTCTTGAGTTCAGTCGTAGGAGTATACTTCAATGGTTTCTATGTTACAATGGGAAAAGGCACAAATCGTGCTCCACAAACTTTATTACACAACTGGACGTCTACTCCTTCGACAGCCAATGAATCATTCACCACAAAGTCAAAATTACCTGTCACGAACTCCCTGACAGTTTTATATGGCAAATAGGGGTGACCTACACACCTCCTATTCCCTTCAAAATAACCGAGTCTCCTGTGAGAGACTGTTCCACCACCAGGCGTACTCCTTGTACCACCATGCTATGATTACAACCTGTGTCGCGCAATATCCTGACCGGGGTATGCTCACCCCCGTCTATATACCTTCATAAATATATGGTTTAAAGGCATCCACGCTGTTTGGGTTCCTCCTCTTCGTCATGTAAACATTGGCTTGTTTATTTTCCTCCCCGTCCTTTCCCGATTGCTTCTTCGTCTTCATATTCTGTGAAGTTGAATTATTCGTAATCAATTGGGCGACTCCTTTCAGTTGGTTTGACCAACATTCCTTATTGATATGGACCCTCTTGCCACAAAACAGACAATATCAGCCTTCTGCATGTCTTTCATGATACCTGAAGGATGACGATTTGATGTTTGTTGCTGTGGTACTATCGCATTCTTTTTTTTGGACAGTACCAGTGCTGCTACCGTTATAACTGTTGAACTTGTTCCCGTAGTTATTACCAAACTGGTTTCCATGGTTCTGCTAATACTCGACACTTGCTCAGAACGACGGTTGAAACTTCATGCCCGAGGACAGTTTACGACTGATAATATTATAATCATCACTCAGCGAAGCAGCTTTAGTAAGTTTCTTCACCTCTCTCTCTCTCTTTCAAGTACATTCGAATATGTTCTGGAATTCCTTGCAGATAGTGCTCTAGTATTATCAATTCCTCTGAATCAGCCATCTCCTTTACAATAGCAGCCTCTGTTCATCTCTTAAAACATCGTCGTACCTTATAATCGTAAGCCAGGGAAGTCCTTTTCTCATCCTTTCTCATACTTCGGAATCTTTCATTATAATATTCAGGGGTCATCTGATACACTTGCAGCACACTCCTCTTCACTTCTTGATACTCCATCCACTGGTCCTGAGATAAGGATAGTAAGCACTGCAGCACTTCCTAATCAAAACCCTCTGCAATAACGCAGACCACTTATTTTCTGGCCATTTCATCGTCACTGACATCATTTCAAAATGATTGAAGAACTTATCTGTAGACTCTTCTGTGAACCTTGGAATTACCCTCTAGGCTTCCGAAACATAAAACACTAGATCGTGCTTAGCA
>NC_090725.1:167621590-167624090 GCF_036898095.1 Palaemon carinicauda
AGTAGTATTTTAATCATTGTTAAGTTTCCTCCGTAAAGTGGGTGTATATAGAGAAAGAGTTTAATATTTGTTGACTTTATACTTATAATATACATTATATGTTTATGATTTTACCGAATTAGCTGTCATTTCAAAAATCCATGACAAAGATTATTACGATAATATTTGTTTAGCACAACTACTTTTTTTTAATCATCCTGATAGATGTTGGTTTGCTTTTGTAATAGATTTTAAGTAAATATAAGTTCTGATGAGATCATTTAAAAATTGTGGGATGTTTCTTCGCTGCAAAAGTCAACTGAATAAGCAACAAAAGCAGCAAAGAAATGTTCTATTCTATTGATAATAGCTTATATGTACTATGAAGTCTGACTTTATTAATATCATTCAAGGAATTCCTATGGATGATTTATCAAATCACAGAGCAGTTTGATAAAAAATCAGTAATTGATTATGTTGTTATATCAGATAAGAGGCTTGTAGAAAATGTTGAGTATATAGCATTTATTGATTTAGAAAAGGCATTTGATTCGGTACCTAGGAACAAATTGTGGAGGTGCTTAGGAAAGGTTTATGGACTCGGACTCAACGGTAGATTGGGAGCAACAATAAAGAGCACGTAAGAACCATGTATGAATAATGTAAGGACTGGATACAAGAATGAAAATTGGTTTAGAGTAACAACAGGTGTTAAGCAGGGAAGCGTTCTTCCCCCACCCTTGTTCATTGCATATATAGATGTAGTTATAAGAAGTTTTAAGGAAAGAATAAATATCTCGGGAGACATCATGATTTTTGCTGATGATATAGCTTTCTGGACATATGATCGGGAAGAACTAGAAAGAGCATTGATAGCCTTGAACGATTGTTTAACTGAAGCCGGACTGAATCTGAATATTGAAAAAATAGAAATATTAACAATCACCAAACAACAACACGCTCCAACGAACACCATGATAAGAAATATGGTTATTAAGGACACTAACACATTCAAGTATTTAGGATGCATGTTTACAGACAATGGCGATGGGAACAAAGAAGACATTACTGAATGAATAAAGAAATTTAATAAATGCTCTGGAGCACTCTATCCAATTATGAGAGATACCTAAGTGCCAATAGCAGTAATATCAGATAAGAGGCTTGTAGAAAATGTTGAGTATATAGCATTTATTGATTTAGAAAAGGCATTTGATTCGGTACCTAGGAACAAATTGTGGAGGTGCTTAGGAAAGGTTTATGGACTCGGACTCAACGGTAGATTGGGAGCAACAATAAAGAGCACGTAAGAACCATGTATGAATAATGTAAGGACTGGATACAAGAATGAAAATTGGTTTAGAGTAACAACAGGTGTTAAGCAGGGAAGCGTTCTTCCCCCACCCTTGTTCATTGCATATATAGATGTAGTTATAAGAAGTTTTAAGGAAAGAATAAATATCTCGGGAGACATCATGATTTTTGCTGATGATATAGCTTTCTGGACATATGATCGGGAAGAACTAGAAAGAGCATTGATAGCCTTGAACGATTGTTTAACTGAAGCCGGACTGAATCTGAATATTGAAAAAATAGAAATATTAACAATCACCAAACAACAACACGCTCCAACGAACACCATGATAAGAAATATGGTTATTAAGGACACTAACACATTCAAGTATTTAGGATGCATGTTTACAGACAATGGCGATGGGAACAAAGAAGACATTACTGAATGAATAAAGAAATTTAATAAATGCTCTGGAGCACTCTATCCAATTATGAGAGATACCTAAGTGCCAATAGCAGTAATAAAAACCATATTTGAAGGATTACTAACACCAATAATGACATATGGATTAGAGAGCTGGACAATGTCAAACAAAGACAGGAGCAGAGTCCAAGCTTCAGAGATGAAAAGCCTGAGAACAATAATGCACAAAACAAGAAGAGATGGAATAAGAAATATAGATGTTAGAAGGATGGTTGGGGTATCTCCATGTTGAACATAATTGAGAAGGGACAGCTGAGATGGCTGAGACATTTAATGAGAATGGATGGAAATAAAATAGCAAGGAGGAAATGGGACTGAACACCTGGTGGGAGGAGATCAAGAGGTAGACCACGCAAACGCTGGAGGGATGGAGTTGAAGAGATTCTGACAAAGAACAACATGCCAATAATTGAACAGCTGAGAAGAGAAAGGATTTATGAAAACAGAATTGGGTGGAGAAGACAACTGATTCCACTGACAGGCTGAAAGCTTACCTGGGAGTGAAAGTAAGTAAGCAAGTAAGGGTTTTTTATCTTTAGTTTTTTACCAGTAGCGAATATTTTTTTTTTTTTTTTTTTTTTTTTTTTTTTTTTTTTTTTTTTTTGCAGAAGGGAGAGCATGTTATTCTATTGGAAGTACCATTCTTTTATTCATTGGAATTCATTTCAGCTTTGCTTGGTGTGGGTAAATAATAGAGTTAGTTTTTTTATATTCATTTATTTTGTTTGTGGCTTAATAGCTTAG
>NC_090725.1:167629090-167639090 GCF_036898095.1 Palaemon carinicauda
TGGAGACGATTGGTTGGTATTAGACACCTTTAGGAAATACCTTGAAGAGGAGATTCGCAATCTAAGAACTTTTGTTTCAACTGATGTAAATAAAACTGAAATTCTGTCGTCAATATCTACATTCACGGTAAATCAATCCCAAGCTGTTAGACCAAAAACCAAGGGAAATGTGAATAAGTCCAGTCATCAGCAATCCACAAGATGTGCTCTTTGTGATAAAGAACATTGGTGGACTCAGTGCAAAACTTACGCAACCAGAGATGAAAGGTTGAATCGTGTCAGAGCTTTGCAGTTATGTTTTGTGTGTGCTTCTAAGAAACATTTTAGTGGGGATTGTGACAAATCAAGTTGCAATAATGGTTGTAATTTGAGACATCATCGCATCTTGTGTGATAGGGACCAAACAACAAAGCAAAGCAAGAATAAACAAAGTGGTGTACAAGTGGGAACACTATCAGTAAATGAGCAGGAGAAACCAAATAAATCAGGTAAGCAATCCATATTACCAACAGCAACAATTCCTCTGAAAGGGAAGAAAGGTCGAATGGTACGACTTAGACGGCTGTTGGATACTTGTGCTGAGAGGACATTTATTAAAAGATCGGCTCTAGAGAGACTGCAATATAGGTCCAAAGGAGTTGAAAAGATGGCTGTGAGAGGTTATCTAGCTAGTAAACCTGTTCATGAATACGAGTTGATAAGCGTCGCCATACCGCATAAAGGCAAGTTGATAATAATGGACTGCATAGTGGTGGATGAGCTGCCAGAATATGCGAAGAAATTTGACGTTAAGAGAAGCTTAAAGTCGTTATGTAAAACTAAGATCAGCTTGGCTGATAAAGATTTTGATTTGCCTGTTGAGAATCAATCAACTATTGAATTGTTGGTAGGGGTTGATAATGTTTATAATATTTTGCATCCAGGGTTCAAAAGGGTTAGAAATTTAATATTGTTGCCGACCATATTTGGTTATGTAGTGTTAGGCACATGTAGTGCTCCCCCCACTAGGGAAACTCAGGTGACAATTTTGAAGCTAGCTGTACAAACTGAAGGAATTGAAGCTACTCATAATAAAAATCCCAAGACTGATCTGGACGCATTGTGGAGTTTGGATAGACTGGGAATAGATTGCAGTGAGTTGCGAGAACAAGACCAGAGGGTCAAAAGGACTTTGAGAGCACTATAACCTATTCTAAAATTGATAAACAGTATGTTGTGGCGTTGCCGTGGAGAACCAATAGATTCAGATTGAAGACCAATTTTGGTTTAGCCATGAGTAGACTTCGACAGCAGAGCATCAAGTTTCAGAAAGATGTGGATTACTTGGATCATTATCAGAAAATCTTGCAAGAGCAAGAAGATAGAGGATTCATTGAAAGGGTAATCTATAATAAATCTGATGTGGATTGTCATTACTTGGCACATCATGGAGTGCTTAAAGACAGTGCCACTACTCCAATAAGAATAGTGTTTGATTGCTCATCAAAACAAGGTAAAAATGGATTAAGCCTGAATGATTGTCTATGGACTGGACCACACGTAACGGCTGATCTACTCAGAGTCCTGCTGCAATTTAGAACTAACACCTTTGCTTGCATTAGTGATATTGAGAAGGCATTTTCAATGGTACAGTTACGTGAAGAAGATCGCAATTATACGCGTTTTTTATGGTTGGAAAATCCAACAGATCCCAATAGTAAATTAATAGTATACAGATTTAGAGTGGTATTATTTGGAGCTACATGCTCACCTTTTCTTCTAAATGCAACCATCAAGCATCACTTGTCCACTGTGGTCTCGTGGTTACCGCGGTCCAAGACAGTGGATGTAACGGAAAGACTGAAGAAAGGTTTGTACGTAGATAATTTGCAATTTACGGCTAATGGTGAATCTGAGTTGATGGATTTATATTTTAATGCCAACAAAATATTTGCTCAGGCTCACTTATATTTGAAGGAGTGGGTTAGCAATAGCGAGTCTATACAAACTATTGCTGCTGCTAATCAAACTGAAGCCAAACAAAACCAAATACATAAAGTATTGGGATTGAATTGGGATATAATTAAAGACGTATTAACTATCAATCCAACTCATATTAATAGATCGAGTCAAACAAAGAGAGAGATTCTCAGTACCATTGCCCAAATATACGATCCATTGGGATTGCTTCTCCCTGTTACTATGAAAGCAAGGATATTTTTGCAGAAATTGTGGAAGGAACATCTGGATTGGGACAAACAACTCGCCAACCCGCTACAAGAGGAATGGAGTGAAATACGCAAGGACTTGGAGAAGTGTTTTGAAATATCCTTTCCTAGGAGTGCTAGCCTAGGAACTGGTGATACCTTGCACATATTCTGCGATGCTAGCGAAACTTCATATGGTTGTGTGGCCTATAGAGCAAATGGTGAAAGCTCTAATATAATTTTAGCAAAGGGCCGAGTGGCGCCCATTAAGGAATTGACAATTCCGAAATTGGAACTAATGGCATTGTTGCTAGGAGCAAGAATGACAAAATTTATTATTGACTCCTTTGATGAGAAGGAATTTAAACAATTATATGTCTGGTCAGACAGTAAAGTCGCCCTTAGCTGGATTGTGTCCAGTAATGTTCTGCCTGTGTTTGTGAGAAACAGAGTAATTGAGATTAACTCTTTGATTCCGGGGTCAGTCCTGTCTTACGTACCGTCGTCAGAAAACCCCAGTGATTGGTTGACACGGGGAAAGAGTGCTAAGGTGTTAGCAAAGGACTCCTTTTGGTGGGAGGGACCCCCTTGGTTAAAAAATCACACTCTGCCAATTGATAGGTCATGGGTTGGGTGTACACAAATACAAGGTGAACAGGACATTGTGGTCAATGTTGTAGGGGACATAGATGCAACACGCCTGCTTGATTGGGAAAGATTCAGCAGAGCTGACAAGGTCTTTAAGACCATAGCTTGGATATTGCGATTCGTAAAGAATTGCAGACTAGCAACCAATGACAGGAAAACTGGTAGTTTGACTCTGGAAGAGTTACAAGAAGGAAAGGTCAAAACAATTGTTCTCGTGCAGAGAGAGTACTTTCCAGAAGAATAAAAAGCCCTGAAAAGGGAGGAAACAAACCCAAAATTGACATTAATTTGCCAGTTGAATTTGTTTTTGGATAATAATGTAATGAGATGTAGAGGCAGGTTGGAACATGCAACACTACCTGAAGAAGTCAAATTTCCTACTTTACTGCCAAAAGGTTGTGTTCTGAGTAAGTTGTTAATAAGACGACATCATGTGATGCAAGCGCACATGGGGGTGAACGCTACTGTAGCTAGTGTAAGACAGGAGTTCTGGATACCACAGCTGCGACAACTGGTCAAGAGCGTGTTACATCATTGCGTGATCTGTAAGAAAGTTCAAGGAAAACCATATAAAACTAATATAATGCCCCCATTGCCGGAATTCCGGGTACAACGGAAACAACCTTTTAGCGTTACTGGGGTGGATTACACCGGGGCGTTATGGATAAAGGAAGGGAAGCAAAATCCAGAGAAGGTGTATGTCATACTATTCACATGCCCGATCATTAGGGGTATACATCTGGAAGTAGTCAGAAATCAGTCCGCTGACTCATTCCTCATGGCCTTCCGGAAGTTTAGCAGCCGTAAAGGCTTTCCTTCACTAATGTTGAGTGACAACGCCACTACCTTTGTAGCAGCATCTGAATATCTGAGAACAATGGCAGAGAGCCCCATTTTTCAAAACCATCTGGAGAAAATAGAGTGTAAGTGGAAATTTATACCAGCAAGAGCACCTTGGTTTGGTGCAATCTGGGAGAGATTGATCGGACTATTGAAAACCTGTATGAAGAAGGTAATTGGTCGAGCTCTTCTCAGTTATGATGAATTATCCTGCATTTTGGTGGAATTGGAATCCATCATAAATGACAGGCCACTAAGCTACACCTCGGGGGACCTTGATCAGAAGGAGATTCTAACTCCCAATCACCTGATCTTGGGTAGGAAATTAAGATCCTTTCCCAAGGAAACTATTAATTGGGATGAGGTATCTGAAGACCCATTGTATAGTAAAACTGAAAATATAGAAAGGAGATTCCTTTACATATCCAAATTGTGTGATCAGTTATGGAAAAGATGGGAACATGAATATTTGATTTCGTTAAGAGAGACTCATCGAATTGGAGTCCAACATAATTCTTGGCCCAAAATAGGAGATGTCGTCCTCGTTTATGATGAAGGGCCAAGAAACAAATGGAAGTTGGGTCAGGTGATTCAGGTGCATGTGGGGTCTGACAATGTAGTTAGGTTAGCTACCCTCAAAACCTCCCATGGCCAGATCATGCGTCCCATTGTGAAGTTGTACCCGTTAGAGTTATGGCAAGAAGTTGAGACTCCTGATTCTGCTAAAATTCCTGAAGTGAGTACCCGACCACCCAGGAAGGCTGCTCGGGTGGCTGCAGAAACTAGAAAAGATTTGATTCAAAAGGGACTGTTGTAAATACTTTTATATTATAACTTTTGTGGCGGGGAATATGTCGTTACTTACAATAACGACATGGGAAATCAATTGTTATTGAATATCTATGTTCATATTGTATATGGAAAATTTTCTTTTATATTACATTGCGTTAAGTGGAAATGTGCAGGTTTCTGTACAAATGAAGGTTTTGTTTATATTTAATTGTAATAAGCATTGTTACCAAGGAATATTGTCTTGTGAATAGTTGTATAAGTGGTTAACAGTGCGATGTAAGTTGTTTGAATAGTTTCGTTCGGTTTGCGTTGAATAGTTGGTTTCGTTTGTTTGTTGTTTTCTTTTGTCGTGGGCGAACGAAGCGGAAGTCATGACTTTGGGAGAGAGAGCGAACGCATTATGTTTATGACAGAGGCAGCAGAGGTAAGTCGAGACAGTTGCTGCCTGTCACTTCTCAACGCTTGTAGCGTAATCTTCAGTGGACTTAATCAGGATGCAGAGAATTTCATTTGATTAACGAAGCCGTTCCTTCCCAGCATTTAATGAAGTGGATGAATTAATCAACCGAAGTTTGGATGAGTATCATATAATATTTAGTTACCTTGGATGGGATAATTCGCTAGGGATATGCATATCTGTGCGTGGGATTCCGTGACTGGGTAAAATCAAATATTTATATGTGGTATCGTGGTTCACCCGTGCCTATTTGTAATCCGAACTCGGTAAGAACTTCATATGAAACCAAGTAATAATTGGGGCAAAAGCTCAATAGAATATAGTATGATCATTTATCTTTGTAACACAACGCAATGAATTCCTAATGTAGAGAAAGGGTCTTGAGTTCTCTTAACGAATCTGGTAATTAGTAATTTTGTGAATGACTGAAGTCATTATATGTTGTTGCTTGTTTGACCCTAATAAGTAACGATATATATATATATATATATATAATATATATATATATATATATATATATATATATATATATATATATAATTTATATATATATATGTATCTGTGTGTGTATTTGTATATATATATATATATATATATATATATATATATATATATATATATATACATATATGTGTGTGTGTGTGTATTTCTATATATATATATATATATATATATATATATATATATATATATATATATATACATATATATATATATATATATATATATATATATATGTGTGTATAAACACACACAAACATATATATATATATATATATATATATATATATATATATATGTGTGTGTGTGTGTGTGTGTGTGTGTATGTGTATATATAATATCAGACAAAAATCTCCCATCATGACACTACCGTAGAGGCCAGCATGCTGATTAAAATGTGTAAGCCGCAGACATGAATAAAGACATATCTGGGGCCTTTGTCCTGCAGTGGACTATTAACGGCTGCAGTTAAGAAGTTTCATCAAAGAGTGGGTGACTTCAAAGATAGGACGACACAACACTCATTGCTACGTTCAAACTTACTTGTACTGTCAAATCATGAATAAGCTCATTTGAAGAAATCTGCCGCCATATTTATGCTACACGTCGCCGTAGTTACAGCTTCTAAAATTATCTTTTTCTTAGTATTTCAAAATCTTCAGTGACTCTATATTAGAAATGTGATTTTTTTTTTTTTTCAGCAGCAGTTTCTATTCAGGAAAAAATAGTTCCTGTCTTTTGGAACTGGGATGCCCTCTCAGAGACGCTCTTTATTCCCCTTGCCAAGACATCTCCCCAACTTTTGTTGCAGTCCATATTCCTTCGTAATTACCTATATCTCCCACTTTTTCATTTTCCCTCCTTCCCCATCTACATGTCTTAAACACTTCCTCTTAATTTTCCTCCAAACCCGTACCTGCCCCTCTATCCACACTCACACCCACGTCTCTTTTTTTTTTTTTTTTTTTTTTTTTTTTTTTTTTACCTCATCTTCTTCCATTTACTCATCTATTCCTATCCTTTTTCAAATCTTCTGGGTGTTCCCTTTTCGGAATCATCATAAAACTCGGATGAGTTCTGGAAGTCCAGAGAAGGAAGAGAGACAGGGAGGTAGAGAGAGAATGAGAAAGCATCAATAATAGTTAATGATCAAGGCTTAGATCTTGCAATGAAAACCTCGTAAGGTCATTCCTCTCTTATATACGTTTTTCTTTTTATTATTAAGTTGGAAGAAAATGAGGAAAAACCAATTGGTTGAAATGCAAAGCTTCAAATCTAGTTAGTTAGTCCGTCGGTTAGTTAGTTAGTTAGTAACTGACAATAATTATTACACTTTTATACAGTTGAAAATATATATTTCCTTTTTTATTTATTAACTTCAGTGAATCTAATATAAGGTAAAGATCCTAAATTAACTGATGATTGCCCCTTATGATCTTTAAACTGCTCATTGGCTTTAATGAGCTCTAGATGTAGACCTAATCTAAAATATAAATAAAAATTACATTACAACATAAGAAAAATATTATCTAAATGGGTTGCAGTTATTCAGAATTATATTGAATAAAAAGTTGGGTGACACTGAATACCGGTATATATGGCTCATGCAACCATGAAAGAAATTAAAGTTAATCCCTGAAAAATCTTCTCTATCATGCATGAGCAAAGGACAGTTCAAGATGACATGCATATCATCCTGCACAGATCCACACGGGAAATTCTTGACCATAGTCCAGTCTCAACTTTAAGGTGGTGAGAACTCAATCGTAATCGCGTATGAGCAATTCGGTGATGCTCTGGAACAAAAAGGTGTGTTCTTTTCTATAGTACTGGAGACTCAAGATGTGAGTTCAGCCAAGGCTGTTTGTAAGTCACCCATCGAGTTGATTCAAAATTGTTGTTCACGTGGCGTTTTAGTATTTGTTTTCGTCTAATATTGGATCCTCTTGAGTTTTCTGTAACTGGCCATTGTAGATGCCCATCGGAGATTGTACTTCTATGGATTTATTTATGACAGTAGCAAAGTAGCTCCTTTTATAGTCTGGTCGAGAACAAAGTTTTCCTAAAATATTTAGCTGTTTTTCTTTTTTTTTTTTCTTGATAAATGGTGTTGCACTTGGTACTCCGTATTCTAAATTCACTAAATCAGGGAAGACAACTTTTCTGACACTTAGGAGACCACGCAAACTACACTGGTACGCATTACTAGCAGCTTTCAAGTTACTTAACATCCAAGTTTCAGAATAATAAAATACTGCACTATTTAATCCTGCAGACCAGACCTTTCGTTTTACCAAAAAAAATCAAAAGCATCATTATTTTTAGATAAAAAGTACGGGAACTTCAGCAGGCTCTTTGCATGCTTCTTAATATACTCTTCAACCTGTTTGTATATGGGAGCATTCATGATCTGATTGCTTAAAGTTTAATAAAAATATAAGTCACAACATTCTGCCATTATTTTGTTAAAAACAAGAGGGCTGGGGTCCTTAATGTTGACACACATCAGCTTGGTCTTTTCGTCGTTAACCTTCGTATCATATTCCTTACAATAATTCAACACTTTTTTTCTAAATTTTCATCTGATCCCTAATTGTGTGGTGCTGACTAATATAGTATCATCATTCAGTAATAACACGTGTAAAAATCGAAGCCAACCATCCTGACCATACTCCTTGACCATACGAATCACTAGGTTGGTGTAGCGGTGGAAAGGAAGCAAGAACTGGGACTGCCTTGTCTGACTCCCGCCTCTGTCTCTATTGCACTACTGTATATGTTTTGCTTTCCTTCCTCCTCTCCTCAAAAGAACTGATATGGTAATTATTTCTAGAAATGTAGATTTAAACAACAGTGAAATTGCTTAGGTATACTGTATTCAACGAAAAGTTGTTTTAAGGAACTGATATATTTTATTGATTCGTTAAATCAGCACTTATCAAACAAGGTATGCAAATTGTTCGTCAGATCATAATTGAGCTGCAAACCTCAATAAGAAAAATTTAGAAAGAAATGAAATACTACGAATAAAGAAATAAGGCGAGCTATTCTTATTATAACGTTAGACTCAAATGATTGTTCAACAAGAAAATGTTTAAATCCAGTATAACTTTCTTAACTTCTAATGTTTCAATTGTTAAAAAATGAGATCATTCTATTATATGGTCGTACTTTGAATAATCATTTTAGAGAAGTACGTTGTACTGAAAATTACAAAAGGTAAGGTTGTTCAAATTACAGGAATGTCTAGTTTTACATTATGGATGGCATATTCTTTAAAAACAATTATGCAAGCAATAATTATATGTATGAAAATGAGGTATGCATTAAAAACTAATTGAAGGATGAGGCCAAAGATTGATTGTGTGATGTGGAGTAAATCCTTTAATGGAACTTAAGCCATAATTTCAAGAAGTGAGTTAGTTGCTGAAGACCAAATCGGGAGATACTATTATAATCAAGAGAGCATAAATCCATTGAATCCTTTCCTCATAAACAATTTTCCAGTTTATATATTTTTGAGCAACTAAAGTAGAGTTGGATATGATACACTAATCAAACGTAAACTTTCACTGGAATTTTAAAGGCATTGCCTTCAACAGCAAATATAATTAAAAAGATCAAGGTATGCAATATTCATTGACAAATACTTTCTAACAATTATACTTTAAATTTTTCAGTGTTTAACTTTGTTTTATATATCATGGAATATATTTGCCCATCCCAATTAAAAACTCTTAACTATCGGGAATATTGAAAGTCTTATTTCACCATTAGTGATTTTTTTTTCTGAAGCTTATTATACTTTACTTCCATTTCAGTGACAAAAACGCCGAGAAGTGTTGTAAGACATTTTGTGATGAGCTTGACATTTGAAGATTTTATTTTGAAAGAATAAATTTTATATAAAGCATGCTTTTGGGAAGTGGAAGAAAAATACATAGACACACGAACACACACAGACACACGCATATATATATATATATATATATATATATATATATATATATATATATATATATATATATATATATATATATGTATGTATGTATATATATATATATATATATATATATATATATATATATATATATATATATATATATATATATATATATATATATATATATATATATATATACATATATATATATATATCTATATATATATATATATATATATATATATATATATATATATATATATAATTTCTACCTCATACTGTGATCGAGCCCTAATGTCTTTAAATGAAATCCATGGTCGCGACGAATCATGTCACCAGAGGTTCTAAAAGAAGTCGGACCCTAAGTGCTAACTGCACTTCCCATTCATTTAAAGAGGCTAGGATTTGATCCCAGTAAGAGGTAGAAATTTTTTTCCATTTGAGCCAGATATTGTGTTAATCTCCATATATATCGACTTATTAGGGGTAATTCGAATTATAAAAACTATAAATTGTGTCATCTGGTGGATCGGGAAATCGGGGAAAACTCGCTGGTATGATACTGATGTCTCACTAGGTAAAACCTTAGATGTCAGGATGCCAGAGAACTTTCAATCAATCAATCAATCATCA
>NC_090725.1:167644090-167646590 GCF_036898095.1 Palaemon carinicauda
ATGGCTAGATTAGATAAAATTTAGAAATCAGATAGCCTGAAATTACATATAATAATCAAGCTATTTATCAGTTTAGTGAGGTGAGTGTTAACATACGGTCATGAGTCGTGGTATGGATTTACAGGCTGCCTACGGCAACAGCCCGTGTCTTACATAATGCTAAGGCAATCTGACACACACACAGTTGTATGAGAGTGAAACAATCTCCAACAGATATTGTAGAATTGAGAACAAAACCATCAGAAGAATAATGGGAGTTGAATGGCAGGAAAGGATTATAAATGAAATAATAAGAGAGATTACTCGAATGACATATATGGATGAGATCATGATAAGGCGTAGATACAGTTGGTTTGGTCATTCTTTTCGCACTCCCCATGAGAGACTGGTTCACCGAACATTTAACTGGGCTCCACAAGGCACTAGAAGAGTTGGAAGACAATTCAAAGCTTAAAATAAAGACGACTGGAGAAATCTAACCGAGGCCCTTTGCGTCAATAAGCGTAGGAGATGATGATTATATATACATATATATATATATATATATATATATATATATACATATATATATATATATATATATATATACATATATATATATATATATATATATATATATATATATATATATATATATATATATATATATATGTCTGTCTGTCAGTGTATATACAAGAGTATTTTAACGCATGTCCCCTCAAATGTAAAGCACTAAGACAAAGATGGTAAGTATATAAGAACTTTGCATCCTGAGAAACGTCTATGATCGGTAAAGCATATTTTTTTAAGTTATGATAATATGATTTACGTCTTCCACACAATATTTTGTCGTCTGCAAAAGAAACTTATGTAAGTTCCAAATGTCAGGGTGACATAAGCACAGGTTTATTACGGACATGATGTGAGTTCTGTAACGATGCGTCGGTGACTAATTTTGAATTCTAGCCACTTCTATCAACCTGTTTTAAGTTCGAAAGAAAAGTTCGTTAAGACTCCCCCCACAGAAAAAGAAAAGAAAATCAATCGGTATTTACGGTATAGACCTTGCCTTACACTGTGCTTGGGAATATATTTATGATTAACATTTTTTTTTATACTTTATAATGGGAACTACTTCATATGACACTTTATAGTCGTAAGCATATGAATATGTGATTATATATATATATATATATATATATATATATATATATATATATATATATATATATATATATATATATATATATATATATGGATAGATATCAACACAACATCGTGTTCAAATAGAAATAAATTTCTACCTCATACTTAGGATCGAACGCTAGCCCCTTCTAATGAAAGGCCAGGTCGAAACCAAGCATGTCACGAGAGCCCATAAAAGAAATTGGAACCTGACGCTAACAGCTGTCCGAGGATTTACCTGGCGAGACATCAGTCTCTTACCAGCGAGTTTTACACAATTTCCCGGGCCACCACGTGACACAATTGGTAGTAATTCATTCAAATTACCCCTAATGAGTCAATATGGATAAACATCAACACAACATCGTGTTCAAATAGAAATAAATTTCTACCTCATACTTGGGATCGAACGCTAGCCCCTTCTAATGAAAGGCTAGGTCGAAACCAACCATGTCACGAGAGCCCATAAAAGAAATTGGAACCTGACGCTAACAGCTGTCTGAGGATTTACCTGGCGAGACATCAGTCTCTTACCAGCGAGTTTTACCCAATTTCCCGGGCCACCACGTGCCACAATTGGTAGTAATTCATTCAAATTACCCCTAATGAGTCAATATGGATAAATATCAACACAACATCGTGTTCAAATAGAAATAAATTTCTACCTCATACTTGGGATCGAACGCTAGCCCCTTCTTATGAAAGGCCAGGTCGAAACCAACCATGTCACGAGAGCCCATAAAAGAAATTGGAACCTGACGCTAACAGCTGTCCGAGGATTTACCTGGCGAGACATCAGTCTCTTACCAGCGAGTTTTACCCAATTTCCCGGGCCACCACGTGACACAATTGGTAGTAATTCATTCAAATTACCCCTAATGAGTCAATATGGATAAATATCAACACAACATCGTGTTCAAATAGAAATAAATTTTTACCTCATACTTGGGATCGAACGCTAGCCCCTTCTAATGAAAGGCCAGGTCGAAACCAACCATGTCACGAGAGCCCATAAAAGAAATTGGAACCTGACGCTAACAGCTGTCCGAGGATTTACCTGGCGAGACATCAATCTCTTACCAGCTAATTTTACCCAATTTCCCGGGCCACCACGTGACACAATTGGTAGTAATTCATTCAAATTACCCCTAATGAGTCAATATGGATAAATATCAACACATCATCGTGTTCAAATAGAAATAAATTTCTACCTCATACTTGGGGTCGAACGCTAGCCCCTTCTAATGAAAGGCCAGGTCGAAACCAACCATGTCACGAGAGCCCATAAAAGAAATTGGAACCTGACGCTAACAGCTGTCCGAGGATTTACCTGGCG
>NC_090725.1:167651590-167666590 GCF_036898095.1 Palaemon carinicauda
ATTCCACAGCTAAGGATGAATTCAACGATTTGGATTTGGAGACATTCTGGATTAAATACCATTCTGTGTACCCTCTGATCTCACATCAGGCTCTTCGGGTTCTAACAATGTTTGGATCAACGTACCTGTGTGAAACTGCATTTTCTACGCTCACTGCTATAAAAACAAAATACAGAAACCGCCTGGATGTGGAAGATGATTTACGTTGTGCACTCTCTAACATTAAACCTCGTATTCAAGATCTGGTATCCAAGAAGCAGTGTCAGGTATCTCACTAAATAAGTTAAGCAAGTTATCCTGTAGAAGTGAGAATGTCAATTATCTCACTTTATTTCCTACTTAGTAAATTGACTATACAACCCATAAGGCTTTTTTTATTCCTTTTCATATAAAATCTGCAAGTGAAATTTATCTTTATATGCAAGGGGGGGGGGCGTGGCGATAAAAAAATAATTGTGGAGGGGGCATGGTAGTAAAAGGTTGAGAACCACTGATATATACAGAATATCGAGGGAGGGTTGTTCAACTTGTTTTGCCGCCCGGCGAGGTCTGACACGTGGTTAATCCGATCTAGACCACGTTGCGAACATTTTGGTCTGTTCGAAACTGTGGCGACCTTTCACTGCGACTCTCGTCAGCTGCGAAACTTCGCAGTTGAGTTCTAGGCGAACCGTACCTTGCTACGACCTAGCAACGGTTCTTTTGCAATGATTGCAGGTATGTACGATGAAATTGTTGTAGGATCTAGAGAGTATACTGAGCCTGCGATCTGACGACACACCGTCACGACCATGTGACGTTTCCCGCTCGCTTAATTAAAAGCAGTGATAGAGAGATGCTGTATATTTTTGCATTTCTATCAATACCTAAGTCCCAAATTAATATATGAAAAATATCAATAAAAAATAGTTTGCTTAACATATACAGGGTACAAAACCTTTTTATATCACATCTTCGAAAAGAGGTGATATAATTCTTGGAATATTAACCATAAGAATTTTTAGTAAACACTAATATGTACTGCATAAAAAACTAAAACAAAATCATTGATTATAAAGAAAAAATTAATGATTTAAAGCTCATCATCTGAGTACCATATTTAATAATCATCTTCATTGTCACTATTCTTGCATATTCCCTTATCGCTTCCACACCTACACCGTTCTGTACATGCCAGTGACTGGTTTCTACACTTGTAATGTACAGAGAGAGCATTGTCCTTGAGACATGAACATCTCACTAGCAGTATGACGAATTTGGGGGCACAAGGAAGGGGACATCTAACGGGTGTGTAATTATTATGGTCCATCCTCTCCCCTCCAAAATGTGATAGGACTGAAAAATTTGGTTGCAGTATATAGTATTGTTTCAACTCTAATACCTGGTAATGTGTTCCTAATATGTACTGAATGGTGTCAAAGCCGCTTGTAATGGGGAAAGATTTCATTGTGTGTCATTTTTGGTGAATATATGCAAATGGAGTTCACCAGTGTTTGCAATTTATTTTGCCAGGTATGTAAACCTAACAAATGAACTTTTCAATCAACTTTTTTGTAAATTCTTCTTGGTACCCAAGTCTCACCAAAGAAATTAAAACATCTGAGTCTGAAATCTTGAATGCTTTCCAGAAAGAGGCTTCTTCTTTTCATGTCAAACGTCCAGTTACATTGATAGAGCATGAAGACCTGTACTTCTCTGACTCCAAGGAAGAATGCACACTATTGATATCAATCATTCTTCTCTTTGGTCTAATACCTCTCACAAACATCATATCAAATGAGAACAATTTTGACCACCAGAGAGAAATTACTGCATCAGTGTCAGGTGAATTAGGAGGGTAGCAACATCATAGTATGAGGCATAAAGGCAGTGAAGAATAATATTTGTATCAGCCTCCTCATCTGTATATTGCAGATCTGTTACTCCCTTCCATCAATTGATTTTGCTTCAGTTCTCCAACTAGCTTGTTGGAGAATTGTCTGTTATTTCATCTTTTATTAAAGGGAGATAAAAGGAGTTTCACGGTAATGTTTGTAGCATTAGAGCTGTCTATTTTTCTGAACTCAACAGGCATTGTTTTCCCAGCTCTTTTCATTCAAATGTAGCTCTTAAGTGAATTTTCAGGGTAAGTGTTCAAGACTGAGTGAGTTTCATTATAGCTTCAAGTTTGTGGTAAAACATCATATTTGAAGACATGACACATGTCTTCAAATATGATGGGTTTTTCTTCAGGTTAGGTAACTTTGCTATTCTATCCAGAACTATGACTGTAAATGACCTGGAACTAGTCTGCTCTAGCACACATGGTTCATCCTTTTAGGGAATATCTATCAGATTTTTGTGATACAGAGTGTGTTGCTCTTCCAGAATGTTCATTAAATTGCTATTTTTTGGGGGGAAAAAGAATTGTTCCATCATGAATAGTAAGGTATTCATGTAGATCTTTATCAGTGCAGCTTAGCAATGCAATTAGATTCCTTGTAAAAATTGTACGATCTGCCTTTAGCTGACACTTTAGTCTTCAAAGTCATGCTTGCATTCTTACCCACAAGCTACAGCTGCATAATTTGATCCGATTTCTTTTGAAATTGTTGTACAATTCGCTCCCGCATTGCTATATCTGATATGTCTTTTACAATTATTTTATCAAAAAACACATTTTTTATGAATATTGACGAGTTCATTTCCATCATATGTTGTTTGATTAACAGATTTGTTGAGACTAGTGTACAAACAGGTTACATCTTGCTTCTACCATTTTTCTTTGGAACCTGTTAGATTATGATGTTTTAACTATTCATTTGTGATGCAAACATACCATATATTTTGTTACTGAAGCAATCCTTGACAACTTAAGAAAGGTCAAAAAGAATCTCATTAGACTAGTTTCTTTTGTGATATATTCACGAACCCAGTAAATACTTTCATTGGCCTAATTTCGTGAGCAAGAGCTTCATCTGCGCCTAAAGAGCAAACTGGTAGACTACTTTATTTTTTTTTTTAACTACACAGTTTCCTTTCTTGAACTTCGTTTGTTGAACTACCCAGTTTTCTTTCTTGAACTCATTCCACAATTCTGCCTATGTACTTTCCAGCTGTTTCATATTTACTATGTACCAAGATATCATACTGGGGTATTTGTCATATCAAGGGTAAAAAAATACTTCATGAAACTTTTAGTGCTGCCAGATGTAACTCCCAGTTTTCAGTGTGAACAGATCTAATGAACCATATGCATATACCGAAGGGTCACTTTGAATGTTGATTTGTTCTCTGATTCTTTTGCCTCAAATGTTTCCATTTATGTCAGCAGAGTCAAATCTGTCAGCCTTTTTTAAATCTCCTTATGCTTAAACTTAATTTCTTTAGAATAATTCTATTGTAAAATGGATACATGTAGCACTTTAAAAGGCCAAGTCTCAATGTTATATAGGGTTCAATAACTGCTCTTACACCTTTTATTGCTAGTATTTTACATAAAGTGCTGCTATCATACAGTTAGGTGATGCAGAATCAAGTCGTATTCTATCCAAAAAATAACCTATACCACAAAGCATTGCCATTATCATGCTTAGTTTACCTGGCCTAAGAACCCAGTTCTTTGACAGATCTTCCTAGCTCATCACTAGCTTTAGCACAGGCTTGTATAAGACAAAATCCAAAGAAACAACTGTTTTAGCCTCAGACGTGACATGTAATGTTTTCAGGCTTCTTCCTGAATGTGAGTTGTGTGGTTGTACATCTTGTGCTACTTACTATAAGGGGTAACACACAAATTCTACTTATTTTTGTTGCTTCATTAATGACTGAATCATAAGCTGACCAAGTTCGTCTAGTCTTGACTGATTCAGAAACTAGTTTGATGTCTTCATCACTTCTGGCTTTATGCAGACCTTTAAGCCTTGTATCTGCCAACACCTCTTCCAAGATCTCTGGATTACTATTCAATTGTAGGACTTCTACCATCATCCAAATTAGATCCCCTAGCCAGTAGGAATCTAAGACATTCTTGCATGTGCTACCATTGTTTTGGGTACTAAATGAATTTCCTGGTATGTTTCCTTTTGGAGTTTCACAAGTGATGACCTCAGACAAGGACCAAGGAGCATTCCTTAGTGAGTGACGTGTTGATAGTCCTTATATCTTAATTGTAGTGTGGGCATCCGATTCTTCGTTTTATTCGTGCTATGTAGTTTCTTTGCTGTATGGGTATCCTCTAGAAAATCGTTATTGTCTGCTGCACAATGATAAATCTTCCTTCCCCTAAATGGGTGGGAACAAAAGCTCCACCACATTCATTCATAGAATTCACCAACTCTGTAGCTATCTTAGTCTCCAAGCAATGAACTATGGCATGACCTATGGAAGCTCCAATACCGCGCAAAAATTTAATTATGAATTTTCTGCTGGTGGATGAGTGCATTGTTAATGCTATAAGTACACACCACGTGTACTTGTAGTATTGACATTGAAAGCCTGACGTGGTGATAACATTTCACTAATGAGAAACTGTGACAATCTGTGAACTTCCTGCAGGCTTTACAAATCTTGCTTTGCTGATGTAATATCCATATCCATCTGCCCCTGGCTGTATCACTTGAAGAAATTAGAGACTTCTTTTGGAATGACTTCACCCACATTTACGTTCTCCAAATTTTCACTGAATTCCCATTGAGCAATCTTTAAAACCAGTTTCTTTAAGGTCCTAGTAGCTTTAAGAAGGGTTCTTATGTTCTCAATTTCTTCAAATCCTTCTACATCAGATATTGTAATGTCAGTTGTAATTTTCAGTGAAACTTATTGCGGCTCATTTACACTTCCTGGATTACTGAAGAAAATATGAAAATTTTCAAGTGCTCAATATATAAGTTTTCTATTTGTCTTTTATGCAGAAAAAAAATGAATGCTAAAGAAAAATTTTCATAGGACAATTCTGGAACCAGTTATTAATGGAAATGCAACTATATATTATGATTATCTTGTATAGAAAGTGAAATAATTGCTTATATCTTGTGAAGTATAAAAGATACTTTATTTTTATTTTTTTCACGAAGAACAGAAAAGTATTAATGAGATATTCTCATAGGACCACTCTGGAACGAGTTACCGAGGATAATTTGTGTTTACCTCCCTAGTGGCAGACATCTTGGATTAGTGACGTCACACAGGTCTCCTGCAACAAATTGAGTGAAAACATCTGATACAGTGATATTGTAGACTATATTAGCAATGTATCCCAGGCAGTCATTCCTTCCCTTTATTCAAAATCCCACGGGACTACACTTGTCTCTGGACCATTTGGTCATTTCATCACAACACTGGCCAGTGCGGATTGGTGATGGTGAGAGGTTTTGTCTGTTCACTCACAGCAAACCAACCTATTAGGGGGCCCTGACTAGTACAGCTTTGCTAATCATGGTGATAGACAAACACTTTCAGAATGTTAGATATAGCTGCTGAGAAAGAAGAAATGTATATAAGACAGTAAAGGTCAGAAAAGTTCTAGTCCGGGAAGGAAGAAAAATAGGGAAAATTTCTACTGGAACATGGTGAAATTGAATGAGAATTGAGTTTCAAAGGAATGCATCTTCAATAATCGCTGGGAAGCAATAGCATATTGGAAGAAGAATCCAGGTAGGAAATATAATTTCAGAGAAACTATCTTAGGATTAGAAAAAATTTAGAAAAATAAAAAGAATAGGGTTGGAATCAGAAATGAATCTATGAAGCGATTACGACTGAATATTAAATCAAACCACTGATGAATTATAGCCTCTGGAAATGGAAATGGCAAAATGTCAAAAAAGGTTTGCTGAAGCTAAGCATCTATTCCTTAGTTTGCAGTTTGGCTTTTGTAAAGGTCTTGGAGTATGTGATGCCCTGCTTACAATCTCCAATTTTGTACAGAAATCCCTTGATTGTGGTCTGGAAGTTCATATCATTGGCCTTGATTTTATTCCTGCTTTTGGTAGTATTAATCATGAGGTCCTTATTTTTAAACGCAAATAGTTGGATTGGGTTGGTCTTTTATTATTATTATTATTATTATTATTACTATCCAAGCTACAACCCTAGTTGGAAAAGCAAGATGCTATAAGCCCAGGGGCTCCAACAGGGAAAAATAGCTCAGTGAGGAAAGGAAATAAGGAAATAAATAAATGAAGAGAACAAATTAACAATAAATCATTCTAAAATAAGAAACAACGTCAAAACAGACATGTCATATAATAAACTATCAACAACATCAAAAACAAATATGTCATAAATAAACTATAAAAAGACTATGTCTGCCTGGTCAACAAAAAAGCATTTGCTCCAACTTTGAACTTTTGAAGTTCTACTGATTCAACCACCCGATTAGGAAGATCATTCCACAACTTGGTCACAGCTGGAATAAAACTTCTAGAGTACTGCGTAGTATTGAGCCTCGTGATGGAGAAGGCCTGGCTATTAGAATTAACTGCCTGCCTAGTATTACGAACAGGATAGAATTGTCCAGGGAGATCTGAATGTAAAGGATGGTCAGAGTTGTGAAAAATCTTATGCAACATACATAATGAACTAATTGAACGACGATGCCAGAGATTAATATCTAGATCAGGAATAAGAAATTTAATAGACCGCAAGTTTCTGTCCAACAAATTAAGATGAGAATCAGCAGCTGAAGACCAGACAGGAGAACAATACTCAAAACAAGGTAGAATGAAAGAATTAAAACACTTCTTCAGAATAGATTGATCACCGAAAATCTTGAAAGACTTTCTCAATAAGCCTATTTTTTGTGAAATTGAAGAAGACACAGACCTTATATGTTTCTCAAAAGTAAATTTACTGTCGAGAATCACACCTAAAATTTTGAAAGAGTCATACATATTTAAAGAAACATTATCAATACTGAGATCCGGATGTTGAGGAACCACCGTCCTTGACCTACTTACAATCATACTTTGAGTTTTGTTAGGATTCAACTTCATACCCCATAATTTGCACCATGCACTAATTCTAGCTAAATCTCTATTAAGGGATTCACCAACCCTAGATCTACATTCAGGGGATGGAATTGATGCAAAGAGAGTAGCATCATCTGCATATGCAACAAGCTTGTTTTCTAGGCCAAACCACATGTCATGTGTATATAGTATGAAAAGTAATGGGCCAAGAACACTACCCTGTGGAACACCAGATATCACAATCCTATAATCACTATAGTGCCCATCAACAACAACTCTTTGAGATCTATTACTTAAAAAATCAATAATAATGCTAAGAAACGACCCACCCACTCCCAACTGTTTCAGTTTGAAAACAAGGGCCTCATGATTAACACGGTCAAAGGCAGCACTAAAATCAAGGCCAATCATACGAACTTCCCGACCACAATCAAGGGATTTCTGTACAGCATTGGAGATTGTAAGAAGGGCATCACATGCTCCAAGGCCTTTACGAAAACCAAATTGCAAACTAGGGAGTAGATGATTACCTTCAGCAAACCTATTAAGACGTTTTGCCAGAAGACGTTCAAAAACTGTAGATAATATGGGAGTTATGGAAATTGGGCGGTAATCAGTGGGACTTGAGCTACCACAAACACATTTACATAGAGGAGTAACATTACCAATTCTCCAACTAGTGCTAAAAGCTCCTCTTCTTGCTAACTTGCGCAAAATAACAGATAACTTTGGAGGTAAGAAATCTGCTGTCTTTATAAAAAACAAAGGAAAAATACCATTTGGGTCTACACCTCCATAAGCATCAAGGTCCATCAAGAGAGCTTTAATCTCACGAGATCGAAAAGCTAAACTAGTTAGTTTAGCCTCAGGAAAACAGGAATGAGGAAGTTCAAGTTTTTCATTACTCTGTTTACTGTCAAAAACATCAGCCAAAAGGGTTGCCTTTTCCTTTGGACAGTGAGTGACTGAGCCATCTGGTTTAAGTAAAGGAGGAACTGTTGCATCTACACCAAAGAGTGCAGATTTAAGGGTAGACCACCATTTATGTTCCTGAGTTGTACCAGAAAGGGTTTCTTTTATGGTTAAATTATACTCCTTTTCAGTCGAGGCATAAACTCTCTGAGCAAAAGCTCGAAGCTGAGTATAGTTGTTCAAGGTCAAATCTGATCTGTTACCCTTCCAAAGTTGATAGGCCTCCTGCTTCTCCAAAAAAGCACGTCTACAATCATTATTGAACCACGGTTTGTCCTTCACTCGGTACCTTAGCACACGAGAAGGGATACGCCTGTCAATTATGTTGACTAGATTCTCATTCAAAGGGACAACAGGATCTACACTATTATATAATTGCGACCAATTCAAGCACAAAAGATCATGTAAAATCCCATTCCAGTCTGCTTGGAATTTCATATAAATTTTACAAGAATATGATATATCAGGGACAGGCTGCTCAGTCTTCACTAATAATGAAATCAAGGCATGATCAGATGTCCCGACTGGAGAACCAACCTTACCAGTTATAACGCCAGGGGAGTCAGTGTATACAAGGTCCAAGCAATTACCAGACCTGTGAGTAGCTTCATTTATGATTTGCTCACAGCCTGATTCAGAGGCAAAGTCTAAAGCTCTTAAGCTATGGCGATCGGTAGGAGAGATAGAACTTAACCACTCCCTATGGTGAGCATTAAAATCACCAACAAAGACAAAAGAAGCCTTTCTATCATCTTCTTGTATCTTAGCCATAATGGTAAGAAGACAATCGAAGATAGAATCATCTATGTCTGGATTCCGGTAGATCGAACACAAATAAAAGTTGTTATGCCTGCCACAAACTTTTATTACCTGAATCTCATGACATCCACATTGATAGCAGGACTTATGAGAAGCAGGGTACTCGGTCCTAATATACACCGCCATTCCCCTGGCCCTAGGGATGGCATCACGTTTCAACATTATTGGCTTCTTGAAACCAGTTATAAGGAGCTCAGATGAGTGCCTCATATTAGAAACCAAAGTTTCTGAGCATAAAAGAATATCATACTGTCTGGACGCAACTGTAAGGTCTTGGATATTTTCTCAGCATTATTATTGAATTTTTTGGTAATAGATCACAAAGTGTTGTTGTTAATTTGCACGATAGGGAGTATATGAATCTAATATCAGGTGTTCCTCAGATATTGTTCTTGTCCCATTACTTTTTATACCATATACACAAGACATGTGGTTTGGCCTAGAAAACAAGCTTGTTGCATTTGCAGAGGATGCTACTCTCTTTATCTTAGTTCCATCTCCTGAATGCAGATCTGTGGTTGCTGAATTCTCAATAATGATCTAGGTAAAATTAGTGCATGGTGCAAAATAGGGGGCATGAAGTTGAATCCTAACAAAATTCAAGTATGATTGTAAGGTCCAGGACACCGGCTCCTCAATATCTGAATCTCAGCATTGATAATGTTTCTTTTACTCTGATTGACTTAAAATGTTAGGTTTGATTCTTGACAGCAAATTTACTTTTGAGAAACGCATTAGGTCTATCTCTTCTTCAACTGCACAACATAACTGGCTTATTGACAAAGTCTTGTATAATTTTTAGTGATCAATCTATTCGGAAGAAGAGTTCCAATGCTTTCATTCTACCTTGTTTCGAGAATTGTTCTGTCTGGTCTTCAGCTGAAGAATCTCATCTTAATTTGTTGGACAGGATCTAGATATTAATTTCTGACACTCTCGTCCAATTAGTTCGTTATTTTTGTTATATAAGATTTTTCATAAATATGACCATCCTTTGCACTCAGGTCTTCCCGAGAAGTACCATCCTGTTCTTAAATCTATGTATGCAGTTAATTCTAATAGTCACGTGTTCTCCGTCATGAGGCTCTATACTACACAGTATTCGCAAAGATCTATTCCAGCTATGAGCAAGTTGTGGAATGATCTTCTTAATCAGGTAGGTGAATAAGTGGAATTTCAAAAGTTCAAACTTGCAGCAAATGTTTTTTATATCTAATAAGCAGTGGGTTAGTCGGGGCACCAGCCACATGTTGAGATACTACCGCTAGAGATTTATAGGATTCTTTGACTGGCCAGACAGTAAAGCATTGGATCTTTCTCTCTGATTACTGCTTATATTTCTTTTGCCTACACATATACCGAATAATCTGGCCTATTCTTTACATATTCTCCTCTGTCCTCATACATCTGACAACACTGAGATTACAAAACAATTCTTCCTTGCTCACGGGGTTAACTATTGCAATGTAATTATTCAGTGACTACTTTCCTCTTGGTATGGGTAGAAGAGACTCTTTAGGAATGGTAAGCTGCTCGTGTAGGAGGACACTCCAAAATCAAACCATTGTTCTCTCGTTTTAGATAGTGCCAGAGCTTCTGTACCATGATCTTTTACTGTCTTGGGGTAGAGTTCTCTTGCTTGAAGGTACACTCGAGCACACGATTCTATATTATTTCTCTCCCTCTTGTTTTTCCAAGTTTTTATATTTTACATATGAAAAATTTATTTCAATGTTGTTATTGTTCTTAAAATATTTTATTTTAATTGTTAATTAATTCTCTTGTAGTTTCCTTATTTCCTTTCCTCACTGGGCTATATACCTTGTTGGATTCCTTGGGCTTATAGCATTCTGTTTTTCCAGCTAGGGTTGTAGCTTAGGAAGTAATAATAATAATAATAATAATAATAATAATAATAGGCTGACATATGCTGCTTTTTTATATTTTACACGTGAAATATCTGATTTATTGTTGAAATTGTTCATAAAATATTTTATTTTAAATGTAGTTTACTTATTGCCTTATTTCCTTCCTTCGCTGGTTTATTTTTACTGTTGAAACCCTTAGGCTTATAGCATCCTCCTTTTCCAACTAAAGGGTTGTAGCTTAGCTAATAATAAAAATAATAATAAAAATAATAATAATAATAATAATAATAATAATAATAATAATAATAATAATAATAATAATAATAATAAGTCTGGATATATAAAGATATTTGAGAGAAGGAATATTTCTAAAAGAGAGTAACTCCTAGGCTAATCTGAGATCTTGAAGAAAGAACATCAGCTATCCTGTCCATTAATCTGTAAATAAGAATGTTTATACATATATGTATATATATATATATATATATATATATATATATATATATATATATATATATATATATATGCACATATACGCACACACACACATATATAATATATATATATATATATATATATATATATATATATATATATATATATATATATATATATATATATATATATATATATATATAAATATAAATGTATAAATATATATATATATATATATATATATATATATATATATATATATATATATATATATATATATATATTGACCTAAGTGAATTAACTGGCGATACATTTAACTTATACTTTACATCACGATCTTAACCTACACGTAGAAACTACTCTAAATGTACCAAATTACTTGAAACTGCAAGTTGAAGGAATTGATGTCATTATGTCGTTGATTTTGTTAACAGTAATCAATACTGACACGGCTTTCTGCTATACAGTATCAAATCATAATGAGAAAGTATTCTGGAATTAAATGCACCAGTAATGCCTAGAATTGCTTTGGCAAGAACGGGCAAGATCTATCACTACTTAATGTTACAGAGTAATTGAACAAAAGAGACATGGATCAAGAGAAGAGAATGGGTCGGAATCTGTTTGAATGAAATTATTGGACATGTAGTATGGCTGGGATAGATGAGATGTTTCGGGTAGCTTTTAAGTGATACAAATGAGGCTCAGGAGATTTAGAAGATTTTATTTTCGCTTGTCACCGATGTTTATCAAGCGATATTTTTTCCTCCCAGCGACATGGCTCTTCTCTGCTATAAGTCTTTGGAGGATTAGTATCGGATCGCTCGAGGCCAGAGACTGATGAGCTGCTGGAAGAAACTGCTGGTGTTGAGATCTTTAAGACTAATCCTCAGATCAGGAATTCTCAAGTAAATCCCTTGGCCTCTCTGTTCTAGAAGGACCGAGTACAAAATTGCTTCTCTTAAACCAACAGATTAGAAAAACAGGCCTATTAACAGAAAATAATATTCACGTACGGAATTTGTAATTGCTGTTTTCCTTTAGCTTCTTTTAATAAACATATTAGGTCTTTTGTTTTAGTTTTTTTATTTATATTTTCTGTTTTATCTTGGAGCAGACAGGCAATTTGATTCCTATTATCAGTGTTCTTCATGTGAGTTGTATATGATTCTGTATTTGCTTCAATGTAACAAAAAATATAACCTAGTTTAGAGCATATATATATATATATATATATATATATATATATATATATATATATATATATATATATATATATATATATATATATATATATATATATATATATATATATATATATATATATATATATATATATATATATATATATATATATATATATATATATATATATATATATATATATATATATATATGTGAGTTGTATATGATTTTGTATGGGTTAAGAGTGTAACAACAAAATAATCTAGTTCATAGCATATATATATATATATATATATATATATATATATATATATATATATATATATATATATATATATATATATATATATATGTATATATATATATATATATATATATATATATATATATATATATATATATATATATATTTATATGTATATATATATATATATATGTATATATATAAATGCATATATATATATATATATATATATATATATATATATATATATACAGTATATATATATATATATATATATATATATATATATATTTATATATATATATATATGTATATATAAATGTATATATATATATATATATAGATAGATATATATATATATATATATATATATATATATATATATATATATATATATATATATATATATATATATATATATATATATATATATATATATATATATATATTTATATATTTATATATTATATATATATATATATATATATATATATATATATATATATATATATATATATATATATATATGTATATATATACATACAGTATTGTCTTTGACTAGATATCTGATTAAGCCGAGCTTACGCCTTCATCCGCTTGCTTGTACCAGCCGCCAGTAAAGGAAAGCCCATACAGAAGCCCTTTAATGGTGAAAAAGGTAAATCCATGTTAATTGCCTCTGTCTCTTTTGTGGGCGAGAACCTAAAGACAATTGACATCAGCGGGGGTTCCGCGCCTAGACGAGGTGATGGGACCTGTGGGTTAAACCTTCCTCCCTCCTCCTGTCCTTGATTATTGGGGTTTCCTGTTGAGAGTTATTTTCTCCTTTTTTTCAAACAAACATTGGTGTTGTTCAGCAATGAATACGAGATTTGCATATTATCCCTTTTTATCGAACTTTTAGTTCTCGGATGCCTAAGAATGTTTGTACTAGATTTTATTTATTATTTTCCACTAAACGAAAGAGTTTTATCTCTCTCTCTCTCTCTCTCTCTCTCTCTCTCTCTCTCTCACACACACACACAAACACACACACACACACGACCGTGAGCGCGCGCATTCTTAAAGACAGATACAGAGATGATCTTTGTCGCTATATGATGTAGTCAATATATGTTATAAACAAAATATTTGTTTTGTAACAAGAATTTCGCATCTAGTTTCCCATTGAGTTATATAACGACGTTTGTTACCGTTCATAACTTGTACGAGAATCAGACGTTTCTCCTATAGGCGAATCGTTCTGAGTCTCAGTGACGTGTTACTGGGGAATTGAGAACGGCTAGCTCCGGCATAAAGAAATATCGGAATTGAAAACGGCTAGCTCCGGCATAAAGAAATATCACTCTTGCTATTTATTACAAATTACCTCATAATTATCACTAGTCATTGGTACTAATAGACACAATCCTGTGCTATGTGAAACTGATTCCGTAATTCCTCGCACCACCAAATTATTTTTTTAAGAAAGTGTTCTACCTGATCAGCTCTGGTGTTCCATGGATTGCATTGCTTACAACAAACAAAATAATGACTCAATGAATGAAGAAATAAATAATGGAGCGTACGATTTCAAACTCTTATTGCTTGCTTGCATTTGAAACGCTAAAACTACAAATGGAGAAAAGAAAACGTAATAAATGTGATTCACTCATATGATTAACGGAAACCTAAAGCCAGTATCGTCGAACACGTGAGCTTGTAGGTAACCAAAATTGTTTCCTTTCCTTTTTATGGGTGAAATCCCTTTAGTTCCCCTTACATATAAGCTTTGTAAATATATATTCTCCCACAATCAACTATATTTTGCCCGGCCAATGGCAGTAAATGGGACGAAAGCTTAGTGGAAATATAATGCTTCGCAACTTTATTTTGGTGCAAAAATGATTCCAATGATTCCAACATTTACTGCGGCTTGTTGCTTTTTCTCTTTCTGCTGATGTGCTGATATCAATAACAATTAACATCTCTATCTCCCTCTCCGAGTAGTTCATATCTACGTTTGGATAGCCTAATGCCGTTATCAACGTTCCCATAACATTACAATTTATTACTAGAATTGTGCTACACGTGTTATAAAAACATATTTGCAAGCGTGAATAGCAAGTGTTAGCCAGTATCTACCGTAGATGATTTAATCATCAACTATTATTATGACAATGCTAATTTTATTAGAATGATACTACTACTACTACTAATACTAATGATAATGATTAATATGGAATATAGTGGAGCTGCGTCTGATATTATTATTATTATTAGTAGTAGTAGTAGTAGTAGTAGTAGTAGTAGTAGTAGTAGTAGTAGTACCATTGTCATAAAATTAGACTTGTCATAATAATTAATGATGATTAAATCATTTAGATACTGGCTAACACTTACTGTTCACGCTTTCAAATATATATTTGCTTTTTATGAAATCATATGTGACTTATGTCAAAAATGTTTTTTAGTTTTATAGTTTATGGATTGTAGTCAGAAATAGATATCCTCTTTCAAAGGTTATTCTATGAGAGAGAGAGAGAGA
>NC_090725.1:167671590-167681590 GCF_036898095.1 Palaemon carinicauda
CTCTCTTTACAATGATAAGTTTCAATAGCACAATTCCAAGTACGACTCTACTTTGATATAAGTCTATTAATCTTGTACAATGCCAGGATTTAGGTGAAATTATAAAGTGAGTCTCTCTCTCTCTCTCTCTCTCTCTCTCTCTCTCTCTCTCTCTCTCTCTCTCTCTCTCTCTCTCTCTCTCTCTCTCTCTCTCTCTCTCTCTCTCTCTCTCTCTCTCTCTCTCGTTTATTCACAAAAAATCGGTGTTATTCTTTCGCTGTTCTATCTATTTATGTATTTTCAAATGAAAACATGGGTGAGATATCCTGTTCTAACAAACTGTGTGTGTGAGTTTGGAAAATAATGAAATTTTGTTTTCAGATAGAAAAATTAATTCCGTCAATGAATTAATATATAAGTTAGGTAGATAAGCATGAAAGAGAAAAGGAAGTAACATGATAATATAGGGAAAATAGTTATCATTCCATTTTAGTTTATTTTGAAATAAGCATTGTTTATGATTGAATTTTTTTTATCACTACAACTATACATAATCATTCATTCTGTAAAAAAAAAATATTTCGTAAATTAGTTTCAGTAACTGGGTTAGTAAACACAATCAGTTTGAGCTTCTTTTGAACTCGCCATGAGGAGGATCCATTTTTCTGATTAATTTTCTACAATAGTTTGGTTTTATTTGCCAGATACTTTATACAGAGAGAGAGAGAGAGAGAGAGAGAGAGAGAGAGAGAGAGAGAGAGAGAGAGAGAGAGAGAGAGATTAGTGTAATCAATGGTTGTAGCGAAATAGACTATTAGAATAATTGTGAGTTTGCTGTTTACATTTTTCTTTCTGTTAGATAGGTTAGGAAGGTAGTGAAAATCTTTAGTGGTTGCTTATTTGACCCGACTGCCGAAAAATAACTACTGTTTTGAATGCTGGATCCATTTATTTGAAATATTTTGTTTATTTAACAATCACACTTCCTCCTTAGCCCTTTGTCCTTATGCTATTTTTGAGTTAAAGCAGCCATTCTTCCCTCTGTTGTGGAAGTTGATTGTGTATACGAACAGGCGATGGAAAGCCTTGTACTCCCAACATTGACATGATTGATGAAAACTTTTCCTATCTAAAAAATGATAGTTTTGACTAATTCTTTAAGGATTAATGATATTGATGGCCATGGAGGACCGATACACATTGTCGAATATACAGTAGGTAGTAGGTTGGCCAGGGCACCAGCCACCCGTTGTGGTACTACCGCTTGAGAGTTATGGGGTCCTTTGACTGGCCAGACAGTACTACATGGGATCCTTCTCTCTTGTTACGGTTCACTTTCCCTTTGCCTACACATACACCGAATAGTCTGGTCTATTCTTTACAGATTCTCCTCTGTCCTCATACACCTGACAACACTGAGATTACCAAACAAGTCTTCTTCACACAAGGGGTTAACTACTGCACTGTAATTTTCTGTAGCTACTTTGCTCTTGGTAAGGGTAGAAGAGACTCTACATATGGTAAGCAGCTCTTGTAGGAGAAGGACACTCCAAAATCAAATCATTGTTCTCTAGTCTTGGGCCGTTCCATAGCCTCTGTACCATGATCTTTCACTGTCTTGGGTTAGAGTTCTCTTGCTTGAGGGTAAACTCGGGCTTACTATTCTATTTAATTTCTCTTCCACTTGTTTTGTTAAAGATTTTATAGTTTACACAGGAAATATTTATTTTAATGATGTTACTGCTCTTAAAATATTTTATTTTTCCTTGTTTCCTCACTGGTCTATTTTCCAGGTCGGGGCCCCTAGTCTTCCAACTAGGGTTATATTTTAGCAAGTAATAATAATAATAATAATAATAATAATAATAATAATAATAATAATAATAACATAGACAGCAGTCACTATCGATCTAGAGACCTGTGACTTTTTTTTTCCTACAGATGTTTCAGTTTAGACTCTTTCAGAGTTTAGAGTGTATCCACACATCCACTATATATATATATATATATATATATATATATATATATATATATATATATATATATATATATATATATATATATATATATATATATATATATATATATATATATATATATATATATATATATATATATATATATATATATATATATATATATATATATATATATATATATATATATATATATGTATATATATATATATATATATATATATATATATATATGTATATATATATGTATATATATATATATATATATATATATCATATTTATTAATAGGTTGTGGTTCATTTATTTCATATATTGATGTTAATTTGGTTGTGGTATCTTCTTGATTGGTATTAGTATTAAGAAATATAGTTTTAAGATTCAGTTTCATTTAAAATATCCTTCCTGTACAAGAATCCATCTATAAGATGAAGACAATTTAAAGCTTATGTTGTAAAGACTAATTATTTGTTAGTAAGATTAAAGGGTTTGGGGTTTGTTTTAACATCCCACCACAATCAGAGCCTCTGACCCTTTCCACTTCGATTTTATTAGTCTCACAATAGACTGATGTCGTTTAGCAATAAGAAAACTTGATAATAGAGGTCCTATGTGGAATAAAAATGTAAAGAAAATAGTGTTGAATCTTTCTAATGGAGCTTTAAAACAAATGCAAGGAAATAAAGTGCATAATAACGATATAGATATTCGCTAAATACTAATAATGAATAATGTGCTAATGTTCAAGCCTCCGTTCGGTATTTTTAGTCCGTTAGACCTAAAAATAAACCCATAAATCTATCCATATTGAGTCCACTGAGGTAAATATTTCACAGGAAAGAATCTCAGTGGTTGCAGTAATTTAGGTTTAGATATTAGTTTTATTGCAAATATCAGACAGACCGACAGAAAACATTTTTATTTGCAAGGTAATCTGAAAGTTATCTTCTGAATGGTTTCACCTAAGGAGATTGAAGATTAACTCGTTTAAGCCTTCTTTGTTCATATTGAATGAAAAATGAACATTCGTTTGGTGTTTTACTTTTTATTGTGTCTGCCTGTTTTCACCATACATAACTGTTTATTTTTGTGCCAAGAAGGGCATTATGAAAATGCGGACCGCAATTATGTCATACATTTTCGTTTATTCTATAGACCTTGAGTCGTGCGATTAGAATCATCTAGCACAGTGTTTCCAAAAGTGGGCTCCGTGGGGCTCTATTAGTGAAGCCGAGGGGCTCCAGAAGCCCTTTCTTAAAGAGGACCAAATGCTTTATATGGACAAATTTAATGGCTTCAGATATTTCATCATTGATGCTCTGGAATGATTGCATTCTCGAGGGAAAATATGAATGTTTTGAACACCTTTGTGAATATCTACTTGCCAACCAGCTTTCTTTTCATACAGACATACAGAAGAAGTCTATATCTCTCAGCATCTGTCTCCGATAGTTGAATTAACTGGCAAGTATTTTATTTCTAATTCTGAAAACTTTCTCTGGATTCAAAATCCATTTCTTGGTTCCCAAAAAACACAAGAACTGTCTTTGAAAGAGAGGGAACAGTTAAAAGACATTTCAACCAACTATGAGTTGATAGCAAAATTTAAGGAAAGTGAACTTTCAACATTTTGGATAAGCCTACTTGAAGACTGTCCAGAAATTGCAGCTCAAGCCCTCTAGTTTTTGATGAGCTTCCCAACAACTTATCTTTGTGAGAAAACATTCTCCTTGTATGCAGCTACTAAAACTAAATATAGAAATAGGCTGAATGCAGAAAATGATATGAATTTACAAGTTACTTCGCTCATGCCCAACTTTGAAAAGCTTTGTAATGCAAAACAACAGCTGTACTTTAGTCATTAGATTTTGTTTCATTCTGAATTAGTTGTTTCTCCATATCAAATTCCAGTGCTATTTTTTTATTACTTCTGATAGTTTTTGATATTTTGTATTAAACAGCTCTTTCTGTTATTAACTGGCATGAATTTTGGCTATCAATTTAAGAAGAACAATAATAAAGACCATTCTTTAGTTGGGATTTTCTTCGACCTATTCATTTTCATTGTAGATATCATTCGTAGTTTATTCTCATATACATCCATCATGAGCATTCTTTACCTGGTATATATTTTCATGACTCATATCTCAGAAAACCAAAGAAGCAAATTTGTCAATGCTTTTGTGGTTGCTCCCTTTGGCTTAAGCCTTGAGATAGAATTAGAATTTGAAATTAATGTTTTTCATATTTTTTTAGAAATTATGTTGCTAGTGCTCCATGAAAAACCTTTGCCCTGCTCAGGGGTTCCATGGTGTCCTGAAGTTTGGGAAACCTTGATCTAGCAGGTTACATGTTGAGCTCACTATCCCTTGTCTAATGCATATAACAGTTAATATTATATCTTTGTATCTATCTATCTATTTATTTATGTATATATATATATATATATATATATATATATATATATATATATATATATATATATATATATATATATATATATATATATATATATATATATATGGAAATTCTTTCCACGCTTTATTTTAGTCACCCCCGTTATTCCATTTTTTATTTTTTGTTTGTCATTTTCTGGGTTATTACGCATCTCGTTTTTTCTTTTGTTTCCTTTGTAACCTTCATTATTATACCCTTAAATATACATTGCTGCTAACATGTCCATCATTCCCCTGTAATGCTTTACCTTTCATCACCTCCTTCCTCTGTAGATGATTTTATCTCATTTCCTGAGCTCACAGTACATTGCTTGACGATGCAACCGACCGTCGATAATTTTCAAAAACAGCACTTGGTTGCGTTCTGTTCCAAATGCTCTTGAAGCTTTGTATGTTTAACCACAATTGGTTTGTATTTAAGTAACTCTTTAATTTACGTAACTCATTGATCTTAGCTTATTGCTATTTACATCTCAGTACCTATTTATAAGTTTGTTTAGCTATAGTCTGTCCAGAATGTCATGAAACATAGAGTAGGTTTCCGACGTTGCCGCTTTGCGCCAATTTCATTCATTAAATCTCACTTAAGGCGAAAAAACAGTGTAGATTTGGCATACACTTTGCCACATCTCTCTCTGTCTCAGGTCAGGAAGTTTAAGTAGCTTATCACTTTGGTTCTGATACCCAAGCGTGACGGTTTAAGATGGAAGGCTCCCCACGACAGCAATTAAGTGCTCAGAAGTGCGTTTTACGAAGGACAGTTCTCGGTTATTATGTCAGAAAGAAAATTCCAACGCTGGATACATTCTACTTGAAGTCTAAGAAAATATTGGATTTAGTGGATGCAGAGAATCTTTACGTAAGATACTCAAAGAAATTGGATTTAAATACGGAAGATTTAACGGGCGGAAATTTCTACTGGAGAGAAGTGATATTGCAAGTGCCAAGACCAAGTTCTTCCGTGAAATGAAAAATATTAGGGGTACAGGAAAAAAGTCTGTTATATTTCTGGATGAAACCTGGATTAATCAGAAATATACAGTCACCAAGTGTTGGATGGATGAAAGTTCGACAGGAGCAACTAGAATAAACCCACCAAGCAGGAAAGGGAGTAGAATTATCATTTTGCATGCTGGATCTGAGCAAGGATTCGTGCCAAATGCACATTTGGTATTCCAAGCAAAGAACGACGGTGACTATCACCACCAAATGAGTCACATTGTATTCGAAAAATGGTTTCGAGAGCAGCTCATACCCAATATACCACAACAGTCCGTCATAATTATGGACAACGCATCATACCATTCAGTGCAAAGTGACAAACCTCCTACCATGGCAAGCACAAAGGGAGCGATCCAAGACTGGTTAAGAAATAAAGGTGAAAATCCCCCAGAATATCTGACGAAGTGTGAATTGCTTGAAATGGTGAAAGCAGTGAAACATGGAAATGCTCCAAAATATGTCATCGACAAAATAGCTTTGGAAAAAAGTCACAGGGTCGTAAGGCTCCCACCCTATCACTGCCATTATAGTGCAATTGAACTCATTTGGGCGCAGGTTAAAGACTATGTAGCCAAAAGGAATACATTTAAAATGGCAGATCTAACATCTTTGCTGCAAGTGACACTGTCATGCGTGACAGCAGAAAATTGGAAAAATGCCGTTAATCATGTTGAAGACATCATTATAAAAGACACAGAGAATGATGTTGCTGTGAATCAGTTTGTTGATTCATTTACTATAGAAGTAACTTCATCTGATGAAGAATAGTACAGAACACATTAATGCTGAAAAACACTGGAGGATTATCTTTATTTAATTTAATGAAAACTTCTGTTTTATTTTGTTGTTTAGTTTTATCCTGTGATGGTAAACAACACATATTTTTGTAAACAATTTATTTTATGGGAAAAATCTTTATCGATTGCACTGCATACATTTGTTTTACTCCTTGTTTCTATGTTAGAGGTTTCATCCTCATATGAGAATTTACTTCCTGTTAACCAAGACAAATTTATTTTTATACTAAAACAGTGCCTTATTTTAAAGAAAATGTCTATTAATTCTATCGTTTCATTATCCTAAAATCCAAGAAATTGTTTTAATGGAGAAAAGTATTATTTTATGAAATATTTGATGTTTGGCACATTCATCAATTCTACAACAAATATGGTGAGAGAGAGAGAGAGAGAGAGAGAGAGAGAGAGAGAGAGAGAGAGAGAGAGAGACGATGCCAGGCTACAGATATCTCCAAGAACTTGACTACACATTTGATAATGTTCAAATATAAACTGATTCAATCAGAATTCAAATTACATTAAGATTCCAGTATTGTACTGAACTAGATTGATCGTAGGGTACAGAACGTTAAATTTTTATTTTCATCTGAGATGGATCTCTTCAAAGTTGTAGAAATACTGTGATCTGTATTAAAGGACATTTACTTGTCTCCCGTACTTTGTATGGTGCTCGAACTCTCTCTAAAAAATTTTTTTTACATGAATGTTTTTAAAATAAACAAAGCAATCAACTTTAAGAGCTGTTTTCGAAACACAAGGTCAACTTAATCCACAATAACCATTCAGCTTTTGTGTGACTGGAAAGATCCAGATTATGGGATTAAAAAGGAAATTTTACGACCGTATTAAAGGACCCGGAATGGAAGGATGCTGGGATTAGCTTGAGTCAGATTAAAAGTCTTGAGGAAGTTTGGCATCGCCGCAAACCTACTAGATGTTTCATGATATTCTGGACAGACTATAGGATTGTTTTCTGTGTTATTGAACATCACTAAACGCCACTTAATTTTTGTGTATGTATATTAATTTTTATAAGCCAGACAGTAGGATTTCTTTATAATTACTTTCCCCTGGAGTTTCAAGAATGATCCTTGTATTTATAAAAAGCACCCTTCAGCAAACCCCGTACTCATGGAAATTTGAAGAAGAAGCACCCTTCAGCAAACCCCGTACTTATGGAAATTTGAAGAAGAATACTCGACCGGTTTGAACCAGCTCAGCGGCGGGAGGTAGAAGCGTGCGAGCGGCCCACTTAAAAAGTAGGAAGCGTGGAAGGCGGATATAGGCATAGCATCTTCATCTGAGACGTCGTTTTAACATAGGCGTCGGTTCAACTACCTGTTGGTCAACCATTTACTAACCAACAGTATGTCTTACTTTGTGCCATTATTTAGAAGATAAACTTACGAAGACAAAACACGTCAGTGCAGAACTGAAGATGCACCGTGTTCTTAACAGTTCACAAGATGATTCCACTAGTCTACAATCAACCCTCAAGAGCGTGAGTACTAATTAACGGTGCTCAACCTTGGCCAAGGAACTGTCCCCCCTCTTTTTCTAGCCTTTATTTGACGATGTGCACATTTAGCTAGGAAGTCATGTTCAAACTGTCTGGTTTAATCAGTCGTGGAGTGTCCATTAACATAAGTTGTGTTCCCGTTCCCCTCTATCAAGTTTGAAATTTTATTGCCCGAGAGGAATGTGTTCAAAGTAGTGAGTAGAACTTTTGGTATTATTTCAGTCACCATTTTTACTTTCATTGGTTGATTAGTCATTTGATTATTGATTTACGATTTAATTGATTTGACCATTTTCTTGGCATTTTTCATTTTTCATATGCCATGGGGTCTTCATTCAAATTTTAATTAGGTAGTTTTGCTGTTTTTTCCTGTGTCAGTTAGGTGAAAAAAACACCATTTTTAGGTTAAAATTATTAACTGTTTTTAACTTGACCTTTACATTTTGAAATGACTAAATGAGTTATCACATGAGGTGAGATATGACTTAAGGGTAAGTTTATATTTAAGTTAATCTAAAGCTATCGGTGTCAGTCCTTTATTGTGATGTTCTATGGTATTACCTCCCGGTGGTCCTTAGGACGTTTTAACTTTTACAGTACTGCTCCCCCTAACTCTTTGTGAAACTGTCGTTAACATAACTGATTCAGTCCAACCACACTTGATTGGGATTTACTATTCTGCGCCCTGGAGTAGCGTCTGAACATCAAGGTGATATCGGTGCCGACAGTCCCAGTATAGAATAATCTTTGGACTTAAAACGTGTGTAGGGAAAGCAAACCGTCTTCGTTGCGGTTCTCTAGTGTATCAAGTGTGAGAGTGTTGGCGCTCTATCCTTCAGGCTCAGGTCCTGAAATCAGAAACGGGGAGGCCTTTCCCAGAATTATTTCCCATAATATATATATATGTATATATATATATATATATATATATATATATATATATATATATATATGTATATATATATATATATATATATATATATATATATATATATATATATATATATATATATATATATATATATCCCTTTTCTAAGTGGGAGTACTTTAACGTAATGAAAGGGTTTGCGTATCGGCATGATCAGCAAAGCTGTACTTGTCATGGCCACCCACACTAGGCTGGTTTGGTGTGAGTGATCAGACGAAAAATCTCCCACCAACGCTAATCTGAATTAGCAAGTGTGATGATGAAAACTGGCTAAGTGATGTGGCGACCTGATGGTAGCATCTTTACCTGGTGATTGCCAGACTAGGGTTCGAGTGCTGTTCAAATTCGTTCGTTTCTTTGGTTGCTGCATTCTCACCATCCTTGTGAGCTAAGGATGAGGGTTTGGGGAAGCCTATAGGTCTATCTTCTGAGTCATCAGCAGCCATTGCCTGCCCTTTCTTGGTCCTAGCTTGGGTGGAGAGGATGCTTGGGCGCTGATCATATGTAATAAAGTCAAAATCTAGAACAATGACCTGCTATGTAGGGCAATGTCAATGTCCCTTACCCCTGTCATTCATGAGTAGCCTTAAAACCTTTAAACCCCAGACATTAATTGGCATGTCTGGGACCTTGGGCCTGCAGCAGGCTCGAAACGGCTGTATTCGTAGTTTATTGTTGTTGTATATATTTATTTATATAAAAGTAAACCTATGTATATATATAAGTGTGTGTGTGTGAATGGATACACACACACACACCCACATATTTATATATATATATATATATATATATATATATATATATATATATATATATATATATATATATATATTTGTGTGTGTGTGTGTGTTTGTGTGTATGCGTGTGTATAAAACCCAGATATGAATAATAAATGCTTATCTTGGCCCCAGTCCCCAGCGGCAGTGGAACAAATGCCCAAGGTGGCGGGCAGTAAAATCTCACTGCTGGGGATTCTGAAAATCTCTGGAGTCGAACAGGCCACCTTTGGAAACGGAACCGTGCAACATATAACTTCAGGGCACAGACATAAATAACACAACCCAGTCTCGACCCCCAGTCCACAGCGGCAGTGGAACGATTGCCCAAGGTCATGGGCAGTTACTTCCAACTGCAGGGAGTGCTAGAAATATCTGGCCACCTTTGGAAACTGAACCTTGCAACATGCAACGCCAGGACCTCACTTCTTCAAAATGAAAAATTACCAAACGTTTTAACAAACACTTTACACTATGCACGTTTGAGAGAAAACACTATTCAGGTTTGAAAGAAAAAACTATGGCTGAAGAGGTGCTAGTGAGAGGATTGGTGGAAGCACAGATCTTGT
>NC_090725.1:167686590-167714090 GCF_036898095.1 Palaemon carinicauda
TACTTGAATGGTTGATGAGATTGTTTAATATGTGTTTTGTGTTGTCAATGGTACCAGTAGATTGGGTCTGTGCATGTATTGTACCGCTATATAAGGGTAAGGGAGATGTGCATGAGTGTTGTAATTCAAGAGGTATTAGTTTGTTGAGTGTAGTTGGAAAAGTGTATGGTAGAGTACTGATTAATAGGATTAAGGATAAAACAGAGAATGCAATCTTGGAAGTACAGGGTGGTTTTAGAAGAGGTAAGGGTTGTATGAATCAGATTTTTACAGTTAGGCAGATATTCGAGAAATATTTAGCAAAAGGTAAGGAGGTGTATGTTGCATTTATGGATCTGGAGAAAGCATATGATAGAGTTGATAGGGAAGCAATGTGTAATGTGATGAGGTTATATGGAGTTGGTGGAAGGTTGTTGCAAGCAGTGAAAAGTTTCTACAAGGGTAATAAAGCATGTGTTAGAATAGGAAATGAAGTGAGCGATTGGTTTCCGGTGAGAGTTGGGCTGAGACAGGGATGTGTGATGTCGCCGTGGTTGTTTAACTTGTATGTTGATGGAGTGGTGGGGGAGGTGAATGCTAGAGTGCTTGGACGAGAATTAAAACTGGTAGGCGAGAATGATCATGAATGGGAGGTAAATCAGTTGTTGTTTGCGGATGATACTGTACTGGTAGCAGACACAGAAGAGAAGCCTGACCGACTAGTGACAGAATTTGGAAGGGTTTGTGAGAGAAGGAAGTTGAGAGTTAATGTGGGTAAGAGTAAGGTTATGAGATGTACGAGAAGGGAAGGTGGTGCAAGGTTGAATGTCATGTTGAATGAAGAGTTACTTGATGAGGTGGATCAGTTTAAGTACTTGGGGTCTGTTGTTGCAGCAAATGGTGGAGTGGAAGCAGATGTACGTCAGAGAGTGAATGAAGGTTGCAAAGTGTTGGGGGCAGTTAAGGGAGTAGTAAAAAATAGAGGGTTGGGCATGAATGTAAAGAGAGTTCTATATGAAAAAGTGATTGTACCAACTGTGATGTATGGATCGGAGTTGTGGGGAATGAAAGTGATGGAGAGACAGAAATTGAATGTGTTTGAGATGAAGTGTCTAAGGAGTATGGCTGGTGTATCTCGAGTAGATAGGGTTAGGAACGAAGTGGTGAGGGTCAGAACGGGTGTAAGAAATGAGTTAGCGGCTAGAGTGGATATGAATGTGTTGATGTGGTTTGGCCATGTTGAGAGAATGGAAAGTGGCTGTCTACTAAAGAAGGTGATGAATGCAAGAGTTGATGGGAGAAGTACAAGAGGAAGGCCAAGGTTTGGGTGGATGGATGGTGTGAAGAAAGCTCTGGGTGATAGGAGGATAGATGTGAGAGAGGCAAGAGAGCGTGCTAGAAATAGGAATGAATGGCGAGCGATTGTGACGCAGTTCCGGTAGGCCCTGGTGCTTCCTCCGGTGCCTTAGATGACCGCGGAGGTAGCAGCAGTAGGGGACTCAGCAGTATGAAGCTTCATCTGTGGTGGAAAATGTGGGAGGTTGGGCTGTGGCACCCTAGCAGTACCAGCTGAACTCGGCTGAGTCCCTGGTTAGGCTGGAGGAACGTAGAGAGTAGAGGTCCCCTTTTTTGTTTTGTTTCTTGTTGATGTCGGCTACCCCCCAAAATTGGGGGAAGTGCCTTGGTATATGGATGGATGAATAAAATAGTCAATGCTGCTATCATCATCTTTATTCGGGAGCTTTCGACATAACTTATGTCATCTTCAGCCTATCTGCAATTATCATATGTAAAATTAATAAAATTAATAAAATCATCCTAAGTACATAGTTAGGAAGATACACTTTCATGAACTGATCAACTAGCTCCAAAATCAACCAATCAAGGAATATAAAACCTTAAAAAAGACTTATTACACACAACTATATGATTATATAAAAGACTAAATAACTAATATACCTAGTCACCCACAGGAGATGATGACCACCCATCCAAACCAGCAACCCACAGACCAAAAGGATCAATGGGTCACCGGTAACTGAACAGGTATTTAAATCTGGTCATGCTATTTCTAAGGAAAATTTCAAAATTATGGACAGACATAGTAACGTCAGCCAGCTGAGAATCTTGGAGTCTTTATACATTTTTAAGACAAAACCCAGCTTGAATGAGGGCTTACCTGTTCAGTTACCGGTGACCCATTAATCCTTTTGGTCTGTGGGTTGCTGGTCTAGATGGGTGGTCATCATCTCCTGCGGGTGACTAGGTATATTAGTTATTGATTCTTTTATATAATTATATAGTTGTGTGTAATAAGTCTTTTTTAAGGTTTTATGTTCCTTGATTGGTTGATTTTAGAGCTAGTTGATCAGTTCATGAAAGTGTATCTTCCTAACTATGTACCTAGGATGATTTTATTAATTTTATTAATTTTACATATGATAATTGCAGATAGGCTTAAGATGACATAAGTTATGTCGAAAGCTCCCGAATAAAGATGATGATAGCAGCATTGACTATTTTATTCCTACTTAAATTGCGATTCCCAAGAGGAACCCATCTATCAACTATATATATATATATATATATATATATATATATATATATATATATATATATATATATATATATACTCAAGGTTATATATATAAAGAGTCACATTCATAATTATCACAGTCCGAATTTTGTATCCACGGTGATTTGCAGGAACCGGAAGTCAATTGGAATAAACCGTATTCCATCTTTAAACACAGAATTTCGATACCGACCGACCAAATATGAGAGTGAAAAAAACTGCTCGATCGAATTTCGTTTGCGATTAATTAAGAGCTTTGGAACAGTCCCATTTCACTATTTTTGTTTCGTTTCCTGCTTATTTCGGTTTTTTGCGTGCAATTTATAGCTGATTAAAGAGATACTTTTTTCTATTTTGAAATGACATGTCCATAGGTTTTTACAACGACGGCGACGATAATAATAATAATAATAATAATAATAATAATAATAATAATGATAATAATAATAATGTTCTAGATATATTTTAATAGTAAGGAGAAGCCAACCAATGACAAGATGTTCAGAACCTTCAAAAATAGTGGTAAAATAACCTGTTTGAGTAAGAGAAGGATAGAAAAGAACACAAAAAGAAAATTTCTATGGTATCAACTTACATTGCCCATCAAAGTGGACAAATGAAAAAAAAAGGTGGCTGTTTGCCATGGAGGGGGCAGAATGAGCAATTCCTCGAACAGTAGGTAGTTGAAAGTCCCCAGCAAGGGGAAGAGATATCGTTCTTCCAAGTTGTATATTTTTGCTGAGAAAATATGTGCAGAGGGATAGAAGGCAGAAAACGGAGTTGCCAAGTAGCTGATGTTCCACAGAAGTCATCATATCTTAGGGAAATTTAATTTATTCTCTTCCCCTTCTGGCTGGATTCTGATTTTTAAATTTTAGACGCACGACCGGCTATATTCTACCTCACTTAATGTTTGCTCCTTTATCTTTATAAGCAATGATTTAATCCAAGATCATTGTATTTTGAAACTATTAATTTTGGGCAAATGGGGAGTGACTCTGGTAGGGATACAGTAATGCAGTTCCGGGGTAGCTCACAAGGTAGGAAGAATGTGAGGTAAGGAAAGGAAAAGAGGAGTGAGTTTGAAGAAAATGCAGCGAAGAAAAGTAAGAGATAAAATTGTGAGAAAGAAAGTGTATGGAATGAAATGAATAGAAGAAATAGCTCGTAAGAATGTGTGGAGAATGAAAGGAAAAGAGGAATCCGTGTAATAAAATACGGGAAAGGAAATGAAAATACATGACGGTGAGGAAGAAAATACGGGGTAGATGAAGAAAAGGGGAGGCGGTGATGAGGACAATGCAGGAAAGGAAAGGAAAAGCAGAGTCTAATGAAGAAAATGCAAGGAAGGAAAGGAAAATAAGAGTCGTTGAGGATGAAAATATAGGTAAATAAATGAGGAGAAGACTCGTTAAGGAAGAAAATACGAGGGTGTTGCAGTCAGCTTTTTTAAAATGTAAATTATGTAAATTCTATTTTGATGTTGTATTCCTTTATTAATTAATTCAGCATAGAAAATAACGAAACAGTAACAGCAAAAGAAAATATAACAATAACTATATTTAAGAATAATGATGTGGAGGATTTATTTTCTTATTTTTATTTTTTTTTGCCAAGTCCTGAGAGAGAGAGAGAGAGAGAGAGAGAGAGAGAGAGAGTGTGTGTGTGTGTGTGTGTGTGTGTCAGCGAGTGAGAGGTAGTTAGTGTATTGATTGTTTGTTGTAAGAAAGACTGTTGGTATAAATGAGGTGGTTGTTTATGTTTTTAGCTAGGTTAGGACAGTGGTGCATGTCTCGGGTGAATGCTTATTTTGATTTGACTGCAGCTAGAGGCAGTTGTGTGAATGCTGGACTATTATCATTATTATATTATTTCGACCAGCGTGGAAGTGTTTTGTTTATTTTGACAGTAAGTACAATTTATTTATCTCTGCTAGGAGTTATTCTGAATGATAGAAACAGTTTAATATTTATCTTTGATTATAGTGCAATAGTCTAGTTAGCTAGGAGTGTTCGTAAGTGTTTTTCTTTATTTTTGCAGGCCATAATTCTTCCTTTGGAGAGAATTTTTATGAGAAATTGATTGTTGACGACCTGGCCTTTGATAAGGAACTTGATACGACCACTCAGAATTATATAATTGTTGATGACCCAGACTGTATGAACTTTCGATTGCTGTTGTTGTTGATTATGATGATGATGATGATCTTGACACCTATGACCCCGAAGAGTTAAGGCCGTTGTGGCAAATTAACAGACACTTCTGTTTCTCATATAGTGGTGTTGTGCCAATAAAGACAGTTTGGCTTAGTGAATGATTACTTCGTGTTTTTATTTGTGACTTATCTTGTGAAAGTGTTTGTGAACACACGCAATATATATATGTTTTTGTGTTTTGAAATTAGGGTTGTGGTGAATTCAAGGTTAAGTTTTGTTAGTGTTGAGTTTTAAGTTTTGTTAGGCTTTATTTGATTGTGGAAGGGTTTTGTTAATTATTTTAGTTTTAAGGAATATAGTATTAAGGTCATGTTTTGTTTTTTTGTCCTTTTTGTCCAAGAGTCCCGCTCCTGATAACGTAAGGGGAAAGTTTGTGTTGAGGAGACTATTGTCAGTTAGAGTGATTCAAGGATGTGGGGGTTGTTCTTGCAACATCCTGCCACAATGATATTAAGAACATTTTACAACATTTATATAGTATTCACAATTCACCAACTAAATAACATTTTACAGAAATACAGGCTTGAGCTCTATAAGTCTCTATAAAGTGAGGCAGATGACGACAAAGGCCTGCCCGGAATTTTGAAAGACGTTCTAGTACATAGTTCAAATGTAAAAGATGATAATTATGAATACAGCTTCTGGTAACATTCGATCTTCCAAGAATTCCCTGTCTTCTTCTAAAATCAACAGCATAGTAAATGGAGATGATACGCAGCGTCCGTCACAACAGATGTCACGAAAAAAATTCTCCAGTAGATCGTCCACGGTAGATTAAATTACACTATAAGCAAAGCTAAAGATGTAGGTAGACTACAAGAAATTACCGGAAGCTCTTATTCAAGAATACAACAATCTTTGTAGTTTACAAATCATCACAATGTTTTTAACATAATATCAATATTCAATGTTTCAAAATAAACCTTTGTCACAGGTCATATAACATAATATGGAAAACAAAATATTAATCAAATGTAAAAAATCCTTCTGCCTAACAAATAGTTAGGGGTCGTTAGCCAACAAATTTTTACAAATTCCAATAAGATATCTTTTCATATATGATGACACACTCAATAATTTCATTAGAAAAAAAAAAACATAAAACGTAACTTTTTATTGCTAATTTCATATGAGATTTCTAAATATACAAACTGGATAAACAATAGAAACATCAATAAAATCATTGTAAAGAAAATTATAAAGCACCTTCTTCTCACCAAGTATGAAAATTCACAAATAATATCGAACCTTAGCCTCTTTTCGGCCAGGGGCTAGCATAATTTTTAAGGACATGATAAAATAATTCTCCAAATGGAAAGATGGAGTTAAGTAGGTCTTTCAGATAAGTCTGACTGGACCTTGCAATAGCTTGACACACAGGAAAAGTACAACAAAACTGAATTCATACCCTGCCAAACACCCTGCCAAACACCCTGCCAATAAAATCCCTTATAGCATAAGAGAGTTTTATGCAATCAAAAATGATCAAAAGTATGGTCATACTTCTGGTCGACAATCAACTATGAAGGAGACTCGGCATCACGACAACTATTGAATAAGAGTGACTAGAATCATACAAATCAGTATGAAACTGATTAAGCAAAAATGTGTCAGGCAAGGTAACATCACCAACAAAAGGGACATTATTACAAACCAAGGTATCTTCAAAAGACATTTTATTCTAATTCTCAATAAGAGATTCATCACAAACTAACGTCTCTTCCCAAGATAGGTTAACAGAACAATCATAAGACTTGACATTACGAACCAAAATGTTTTCCCGAGAAAGGTTGGTAAAATATAGGATAAAAGTAACATTATCATGAACCAATATATCGTTGGTAGAACAGTTAATAGTTAGACAAGTTTCATGTACTGACGTATCTTCCCGAGATACCTCAGTAGAACAATTACCAGTGGATACAGTACCACAAACTAACATGTCTTCAAAATGTGAGTTGATAGAACAAACAACAGTTTAGACCTTATCATAAATCAACATATAACTATCAGACATGTAGGTAGAATTCTGAGTCTTCTGATAAGTCTCAACACTCGAAGAAAATAGAGCATTTGCAAGGTTTAAAGACAAGTTCCAGAGATTATATCCCTCCTAATGATGCCAATAATAAGTAGATGTAAAGGATATCATAGAAATACCAGTGAAAAATATTCTTACTGAACTTGCATGTGATACTTCAAAAAGGACAGGTTTCAGTCAATATGACTCATCAGTCTTTTGGCTACTCATGAAAAATAAGTACCAAGAACTGACAACCAAAGCCTTGAGACATTTAATGCCATTTCCATTTTCATATTTATGTGAGAAGGCTTTCTCCTGGTGGGTTTACAGAAAAAAAATAATATACAGGACCTTATATTCGATTAGAACCGATTGTCAATAAACGTAAAATAGATAATTTATATCAGATGTTTCAGTGCGGCGAAGTTCAGTTTTGCCTCAAGGGTGTGATTCACTCCAGCTGCAAGGTAGACTATCTCCTTGCAGCTATCACAGAGGACATTTTCCAAGAAATCTTCAATTGGCTTTGCGACCAAGCGGACGCCCATATAGAGTATAAAACTCTCAAAGCATACCTCCTGGAACAATATTCCTGTATAGCCCTGCTTTTTCAGCTGTCTCAACAACTGTTGTACGACCAAAAGGCTTCACTCACCCTCGGGAAAATGACCACTATCGATCAACTGCAATCTGCTACAGACGGCTCTCCTTAGGATGTGAACCTACTTCATGCCATTGGGTACGACGCCTACCCATACCTGTACGGGCTGCCATCTTTGATGTAGATGCCTTGCCCATAAAGGACCTGATGACAAAAGTCGATACCCTTATGGATAGCAACTTCACCACGATCAAGGACTCCACCAATGCCTCTACTTCTGACAGGGTTGGTGTTGAAGGACAACACTTCAACACCAACCGAAAGTTATGTGAATGCGGTAGGAAATAGACGCCCACCCCGGGATATGCCGGATCAGTGACAAATCGGCCCGCCACCTTCATATGACACCCCTTACTCATGCCCCAATGAACAACCTCTACAGCCATTTAATGACGATCTTTGGCCGCAGGTATACTACTACCTCTCCGAATTCGGAGCTACTACAAAGAAATGTGCGGACAGTTGTCAGTGGCCTTAAAACTTATAAGTAGACAATCGCTTGTGGCGGTCGTCTTCCCTATCTCTAATCTTTTTGTTGGTCCCTTCTACCTATGTCACTCTCTAGGACACAACGTAGTCATTCTAAGCCTGCTGATTTTCACCTGGTAACTGCCAATGGATCTGATATTCTCACCAACAGGTACGAGAGACTATCGTTTGGGGTGCCGAATGGCATGGGAAGTTTTTCATTGCAGATGTAACATTGCCAATAATTAGTGCGTATTTCCTCACCCATTTTCACCTTCTTGTAGATGTGGCACATCGACATTTAGTCAACAAAGACTCTTACTCATCGACACCTCTTCAAACCAGCCCCTCTGTCCTTGTACTCCACATCAGTGCACCTATGGATGCCTACGCTCACCTACTCACTTCCTACCCGGAAGTCCTCCAACCAAAACTTCACCAAACGGCTATGGTTCCCACCAAGCGCAGTATTTATTACCATATAAAGACAAAGGGCCCCCTGGTGTTTACCATTTTCAAGCGTCTGGTCCAGATTGCTTGGCATCAGCCAAACAAACTTTTGCTAAAATGGAAAAAAATGAGCCTTTATGAAAAGGCTTGCAAAAGTACTGCAAAAAATCTTGGGTCAGATAAACTATTATCACTGGTTCTGGCCAGCAATTGGTGCCACTCTTGCCTGCCTCTGCATCTTCCTCAAGGGCAAGTCAAAAGACCTGAAGTGGGGTCCCGATATGTAAGCGGCCTTTTGCAACGCTAAGAATGCCCTATCAACTGCAGCAGTTCTCATTTTTCCCATGCCACAAACCCCTCTCCCTCTCTCCACCGATGCCAGTGACATCGCTATTAGTGCAGTACTTGAACAGGTGGTCAACAGCTCACCCCACCTGTTGGCCTTCTTCAGTAGAAAACTGTCCATGGCAGAATCCGGCTACTCTACTTCCGTGAATTGCTGGCGACGCATTTGGCTGTCCATCACTTTCGTTACTCCTTAGAGGGCACACCACTCATCATTCACACAGACCACATGCCCCTAGTGAATGCCTTCACTCGACAGTCAGACACCTGGTTCCGCTGTCAATGCCGATTTCCCAAGCTTTAGCTGAATACAACTGCATCTTTCAACAAATCCCTGGTAAAATTAAATACATTGGTTGCCATTCACCTAGGATTTAATTATAATGCCTTGGCAGAAGCTCAACATAAAGTTCCAAAATACCAAGCATGTAGGACATCCTGCACATCCCTCTGTTGAGAAGATATCACCTCAATAACTCCAAAGCCACCCTCCTCTGTGATGTCATATCTGGCCCCCGTGCAGCGACAGGTGTTTGATTTCATTCATGGCTTGTCACATGCCTCGATCAATCTACGGTACAGCTACTGGAGATGAAGTTGAATCTCCGCCTCAACATCCCTATATGCTTTCATGCCTTCAGGATGTTCAACCGATCTCTGCTTCGTTAAAAAGTTTTCCTCAGCTTCCTCCAACAGTTCACGAGCTTCAACAATATTCTCTTATGACAACTTTCTCGAGTCTATCAACGCTTCTAAGGCTAGACACTTGACGTTAAGAGCCACTGAGCTTAAGTTATATTAGCTTCTGACAATTACTGTACACTTGGGTTATTCAAAAACTCTTGGATATTAAACTGTACCATCTCTTAATTCAAAAGATATGAAATTTCTATCTCAAAAATATATCTGAACTGTACACAGAATCCTATCAGCACTGTACTATTCAAGACTTTTAATGGAAACATGGCCCTGTCATTACCAATATTTAAAACAGAGTCACTCGATCCGAAGGGTCTGGGCACCAAAATATATTATATGAGGATGGTTCCCGGGTCTGAGCACCAAAAATATATTATATGATTATGGGTCCCTGGTCTGAGCACCAAAATCATATTATATATGGCTCGTGATTGAGAACAAAACATGAAATATTATATATACCACGACTGGCAAGTTAATCAACCTCTAGAATTCCAAACTACCTTGTTTGCTTTTACATTAAAACTATTACGCTTCAAAATAGCAATACACTAATTCTGAGACAGTTAAATAACTCCCAGACAGCAATATATAAAACACTGAATATCCAAAGGCCTCTTAAGTACACTCAAAACCAAACTGGGTAATTACTCTTAAGTATGATTTAAAACTTATCATGGTTCTTAACAGGATACGAGCGAAATCTGATTCTAAAAAATGGTGATTGGAATAATACACTCGACTCAAATACATATATTCTATTCTAATTATAACACTTTGAAAAGAATTTACATAATAACAAAATAATTCACCGGAAAAAAATTAAGTCTTAACAAAACTTAGATTAAGACAAAAATGTTACGATCTGAAAATTATATATTAACTTGACTTTAAATGTTGAATCTGAATGAGCCTTAGACTAAGAAAAAAGAAATACTACAATGACTACTATACAAAAACTTCAAATTAAATATTCAGGTTTGGTATTTAATGAAAATAGATAACCAAATCATGTTACAAAATCTAACCTTCCTATAGGGCCGTTTACAAAACTTTATACAATGCTAACTCTCATGCTAATACAATGAATTCAAAATCACCGTTTCGTCTTAGGTATCTTTTCAACACAATATTTGCTTTGGGCACAGAGTCACTTAGGGGAGGGCACACTAAACTTACTGAACACTTTCAAAAACGATACACTGGGTTACGTGCGAGAGTGAGAGAGGTGATGAGATGACCATCTTAAGGCTTGTAATCTCTTTCTCTATCTGTAACCTTGATGTCACCTCTCTCAGTCAGCTAGCTCTGCCAATCCTTTGTCCCCGAAATAAAAAAAAAGATAACATCCTATCACTAGGTCCTTAGCGACATTTCTAAAGCACGTTGTACAGAAGTTTCCAAAGCACATGTTACTGGGAATTCTCTCTCCAACATGATGCAATACCTCATAGAATAAAAAGAACATTACCCAATTCCTTGTGCTTATCGTGTATGATCAAACAACACTCCTAAATAAATTACTTAAGACTTCGCAACAAAATTAGGTGAAATAAATAAATCAATTCTTAAAAATAACGTAAATTTACATATACTAACTTGAATAAGGAATACATTGAAATTCACGATGAAGGTCTTATGTAATTTCCATAAAATACTTACATTTACATGAGAGGAGCTTATTTTAAAAGCTGGCTAATTCATCTCTTCAATGCACAAATGAGATATGAATAAAATTATTAATAAATTACTGTATTTACCCTACACTTGACCAGCATCTTAACAGTTTATATACATATATATATATATATATATATATATATATATATATATATATATATATATATATATATATACATATATATATATATATATATATATATACATATATATATATACATGTATGTATGTATATATATATATATATATATATATATATATATATATATATATATATATATATATATATATACTGTATATACATACTCATATGTATATGAATCTTCAAAAGTTCGCATATTTTATCATACCTAGGGGAAAGTTACAAACTAGAAGTACAAATGGAAACTTTCGATGGGCACCAAATACAAGAAATCAGTACAAATAAACCGTATTGTTCCATCCCGGTAACATAAACACCGAGATTCCAATATGAAAAATTATTCGGCCATTGACGCTTGATGGCATTCTGCAGGATTATTATGTTCAACAAACTGCCTTCCCGTGGGACTCCTGAATCCAAATGCTACCCACCCTCCAGCCCCCTAACAGAATCTTTCCATTAAAAGTTTATCAATGTTATATCCTTCACCCTATTGCTGTGTGACGTCATTGAAAAGTTTGGCTTGTTGGTTGGATGGAGAAAAGCACTCATTAAAAGATGGTTAGATAATATGAGAGAGAGAGAGAGAGAGAGAGAGAGAGAGAGAGAGAGAGAGAGAGAGAAGCAATACGTGGCTAGGTATCACTTGTTCTTTTATTCTTTTTTGTTTGTTACCGTTACTAGTGTCCTAGTGACAGCAGTCACTGAATTACAGTTCGAATTCTCCGTTAAGAAGACCTTTACCTGTCAGTTGTTTCTCACATTTGTCTGATATTATACAGAAGCGAAACAATTTTATTAAATAATTATGAATCATCTACCCAAATCACCTTCCTTGCATGATTTTCCTCTTCGTATAAACTCGTGCCTTTTTTTGTAAACGTCGGAGGTAAGAGGAATGCAATATCGATCTTAGATATATGTCTGCAGCTTGCATGAGTGCATGGCTACATCATGACCCCTAGGGCAATCGATTCATCGTCTGCCACCACCAACTGGGCCCGACCGTCATATGATATTGCAGAATCTAAAATCGACAGTAAAAACCCCGCGGAGCTCATATCAGATATCGCAGGAATCCATCTCCCACGTGTCGAGCACATTCTGATTGGCCTTCGTATTTTTGCTTGTCCAATCAAACGGGTCATATTCCAAATGGTGGTGTTTGCACCGATTCTCGCCAGGATGATTTGCAAGTCCGGCCAAAACAATAGTGGATACTGATTGGCGGAATCTCTTTACACCTACCAATCAGAAGGGCGGAAGTTAGTCTTAGACTTATATCCCATCCCTGCATTTTTTATCTTTCATCGGCAGTCCACGTGCATTGATATTTCATATTTTACATGCTAGCGAAGCAATTGATTGATGAGATGAGCTGAGATGAGTGACGGCCGCGGCATGATGAACCGTGGGAGAAGTGAGCGCCGATCACTAGGCTTCTCTTCCCTTGCTTGTAAAACACACCAAATTGTAAAAAGATATGTCTTGGTCAATAACGCTGTTAAAGCAATGGATAAATGTCTTATATGAGAAAGCAGACCTATTATGAAATGCTATCTGATGGAAGGCGCAACAACTTTGTATCCTGATAAAGAGTCAAACTGGAAATCTCAAAGTTTATGGAACTTCTCGATCTCATGCAACTGCTGTGAGCTCTCGTATAATATTCAGAAATAATATATATATATATATATATATATATATATATATATATATATATATATACACATATATATATATATATATATATATATATATATATGTATATATATATATATATATATATATATGCCACCGATTAATACCACTCATATTATTAGAAATTTGTCACAGTCACCCTAACTGCGGTATTGTTATAGAGATAATACCCAATAATAACAAATGATTTACTTGTGGTAGGCTATATATTAAAAAAATATACTCGATGTCATATTTTGAAAAGGATTTCATTCGTTTTAAAAATACATTGTAAATATTATGATAAAACTGACAAATATTAGTCAAACAATAGTTTCTATGGGTTCATTCTGAAATCCCTTGTCATTCAGTTAACTCAGGGCCATTTTATTATCTGCTTCGGCCAGCCTCTTGCCTACCTTACTGAACACCTGAGAACGGAGGAAAACTAAAGGTCTGTATGCTACAAGCTATATTTACTAAATTATTCTCTTTCGAAGTCCTCTTTATATAAATTCACGTATGTGGAGATGAAAATTTCAGTTCAAAATCTACCAAAACTTCATACTAAAAATTGACCTTGGTTCATTATTTTTATTTTGTCGTGGTGGAGAGAGAATGGCAGGGATGCCATTTAATTCCACATATTCAACTCAAAATTTACTAATAAACAATTAATCACAACTGCACATCATTTTCGGTCGAAATTCAGTATCTGATTCAATAAAGTTTATCATATTGTTAAGTATCAGATACTACTGATACATTCCATTGGAATAAAATGTTTGTTGTTGCTTAATAACAACATATTAATCAAGGAGATAAACCCAGATTTTACCCATAGGTGTGATTTAGTGTATGATTAATTTTTAGAATTGGACGAGTGCCCCCTTGACGTATTTAGGGAAAATGTTTTATACGTCTAACAAAATGATTTTCATTATGAGTCGGTTATCGGTGAAAAAAATGCACTTGGAGGCTCTCACTCTTCTATTATCCAAATTGGAACACTCCAAGCAGTCAATATATGTGGATAATTGTAGCATACACATAGAAAAAGAGATTCTGCATGTGCAGTATCTTTCCAATAATTTGCATTCAGTTATTATAATTTTCTTAAACATCGTCATAAACATCATCATCTGCATCACTGTGGTCCTCAAACTTACTGCATGGCTTTATGGATTATGTGTGCTTATTTGCACAGCGATCAACATCACCACACTTACATGGCAACTGTATCTTTGACTTGAACATGAGTGTGATTATTTGCAGCTGTAAGCAATAGGCTTACTTTGCAGAACTGAAGGTGGTACATTGGTTGAAGTAACAGTAACCGGAATCAACATATTATCAATCTTCTAACTATAGTAAGTTATATTAGTATCTGGGGATGCCATATGATTTGCTGCCCTCCAGATCAGAACCTGAAGCCGGGCACGTCTGTGTTGAACTGTAGCATCATCCGTTGATGGGAGACTTTACTTTAGGTGGTTCTTCTTTCTTGATGATTATTGAATACTTCAGATTTGCAAGAGATGTTGACACTGTTCCTCCATATAAGCTTGATATGAAGCAGAGACCGTCTTTAATCCATGCTTCTTCTGGAGACAGGTGATTTGCAAATTTCCTGAGGGTTACTTTTGAATTGTGAACCAAGTTTATTTCAAATACTTTCACTTTGCTAAGGGGATATGAAACATTGTCACACCCAGAAAGTGCATGGGTGGAAGGCCGGTCTAAACATTTCTCTCCCAGCTTCTCAGCTGTTTGCCTTGATGTCATTGGAGTGAATAAAATAGAAAAGGTAACAGCAATGAGCCTAATTCACACCAAAGGTTTAAAGGCCGTTCGTGAATGGCAGAGGCAAGTGAGAGTGACATTTCCCTATCAAGCAGAACAATGCCTCTAGACTGACCATATTACATATGATCAGCGTCCAAGTCCCCTCTCCACTCAAGCTAGGACCAAGGAGGGCCAGGCAATGGCTACTGGTGACTCAGAAGATAGACCTTAGCTCACAAGGATGATGAGGTTACAGCGAGCAAAGGAACTAATGAGTTTGAGCTGGATTCGAACCTCAGTCTGGCAATCACCAAGCAAGGACGCTACCACCAGGCCACCACAAAGGTCATCAATTAACCCAGCAGATGAACATGAGAACAATGAAGTGATAATAATCGTGCCTCTGCTATGCTTGACAAATTCCACTGCCATATCTATGAGTTTCCTACATGCCATTTGGAGTAAACACATTTAAATCAAAGTTATCCCATCAAACACTGATCAGTTGATTTCCATCTAAGAATTCTGGAATCTAGAATTCCTCTTCACAGGTGAATAAAGCAGATGATTTTAAAAATCGTCTGACTTCCTCATAACTTGAACAAAAGCCACTGCCATGTAATATATCAATAATTTCTCTAGGTCCAGGAAAATTGTGTATTTTGAGTGCCAACGATTGCTTGTGTTGCTTCGGTAATCGATTGTCACAGAGTTTTTTATTATCTGACACAAGATCATCACCATTTGCCTCATATAGCTTTAAGAATTCTAACAAATGATTCCTAAAACAAAGCAGACTGGTACATCCTTTCACTTTTAGCAAAATGAGACTTTTACCAAAATGATCTTCCATATGTATTAGTGTCGCTCTTTCTTTTTGATTAGGGCAGGATTTATCACCCCGAGGCACTTCAGGAGCAGCAGAAGTTGAGTCTTCAGATTTGGAAGTAAATGGCAGAAAATCCAAGTACTCTTGATAAAAGTAATGCATTTCTGTGGAACACCATACTCTGAAAGGATCATCTCTTATCCTTCCGATTATATAAATAGATGCAAGATCAGCTGGGCTTACTTCTTCGAGTTTCACTGATGAACGTGATGCATCAGAAATATTGCGCTTTGAAGTAAACTTCTTAAAACAGTCCTTATGGTATTAGGCATCTGCTGTATGTAAGACAGGGAGGCTGTTATATATCCTCAATGATATTTCTTGAGCTCTGGAATGGCCCCCGCCCTCCCCCTCCCCCCGCCTCCCGCACCTTTTTTTTTCACATATTTTTGAAGGTCTTATAGTCCATGAGCCAGACCAGATATTGGTACCACCTGGGGTGGCAAAATGTCACTGTTTTCTTGATAGGTATATATCCATAGATGAAAAAAAAGTTTGAAACCAAGCTTAGAGCGGTAGCTTAATGCTAATGATCACCTCATGAAGATCTACGAATGGTCCCAATATGGGATCCTAAATTTTGGGGTAGGGGAAATATAAATTGCAATATCTTTTGAAGTAATGGTCCAATTGCTACGTATGACTACTCAAAATATTGGGAATTTTATGTTCTAAATAGTTATATATGCCCATATGCTAATGAAGTAGGTCACTAAAGGTCAAAAGGTCACAAGATTTTGCCCTTGCCTAAAATCCGTAGCTCTGTTAAAAAAAATCACCTCAGATACTGAACCAATGACAATTTCTCCAAGGAAATGGGCTCACATTAGAGATATTAACTGTCGAAATCCGTTTTATACCTAGAAATATTAAATTCATTTTTATCTGAAGTATGATACTTAACGGTATTTGACCCATTTCTTTAAAAAGCCCATTTTTAGCAAGAGAAGAAACAAAATTAAATTACACAATATTCCGCTCATTTAGTATGCATGTTTTGCTGAAATCTGTTTTTAACCATTTAAATATTGCAATATGCATATACTAGGTTAAATTTTGTCAGGTTTACAAGGGACGAAGTCATTTGATAGCCCTTTAACCCATTTAAAACTGGTACCCCTTCCAATTCTCTGAAATAACTTCTAAACAGCCTACAATGTATTGAGATAGAGAGCTGCACATTTTACATTATGATGTCATAGGGTCTTAGCATTATTTAGGATTGTATACAACTAAGTGTCTAATTTCATTTTTCATTTCCAGGCTATCATGGAGAGTTCCGCTGATCTAGACCAAGTACAGTTGGCGTGCAAGTTAACACGCAATTCCTGTATCTTTGAATGCGATGATACAGACCTTGAGTTGAATTCGCCCTTGGATCGTGCATCATGGGAACGGCTCCTAAAAGCAGCTGAGATTCGGAAGCATGCCGGAATTCTTAGGATTGCTGCCACTGCCAGAGATGATGAGGTACCACAAGTCATATATCACAGGGGACGCAGGAATAAGTTCGTTAAGAAACGTGACCTGGTTGCTATTGAAAAAGCAGCATCTGAAGGGAAGCTAGGAAGTCGAGTATAGAAAGAACTTAACTGGAGAAATTCGTCTGCAAGCCTAACATCATTCTCATCATCACGTGTATATGAACCTGTTTGTATTTTCTGTCTGAAAAGCAGTAAATATCTCACGAAGACCAAGACAAGAGAGCCTTTAGTTCAATGTATAGAACTTCGTTCTGACCAGACAGTTAAGCAAGCAGCAATTGACAAAAGTGATCAGAGAAGGATAGCAATTATGTCGTGAGACCTCGTTGCAGCTGAGGGCCACTACCACCGTTCTTACTACCGTAGGTATACCAAACCAAGTTCTCATTCCTCTTCTGAACGTAGAGCTGATCCTGTGGCATCGGGCCTAAACGATGAGTATGCCAAGACTGAAGAACTTTGTTATAGTGGATTATTTAAATACATTAGGGATGTTATATTTGAGAAGCTTCAAGTAATATTATGTAAATACCTGCTTGATCTGTTTGTAGAATCTGGTTTAGGCCTAGAGGATGTTAAGTTCTCAACTAAAAAGCACATCCGTAGAAAGATTGAGGGAGAGCTTGGGGAGAGTATTCATGTAATACCAGATGAGATGGGCAAATTGCTGGTGTATCCCAATAACCTTTCCCTTTCTCAGCTTGTCATAGAACCCGAAAAACTTAAAGAGGAACTCCTAGCTACTAAGCAGAACACCTCAAATGTACATGTCATGATGCGAAACTTGTCCACTATCCTGAGAAATGATGTCAAACAGCATGAGGTCAAAATGCCATGGCCCCCAGTACCAGAGGAGATGAAAGATGGAGCAGCCTTCATACCATGCTCTGTGAAAACCTTCTTGAGAATGGTGTTGACTGGTGAATCGGACCCCTCAGCTCCTGTATCGGATCGATTACAATGGATCATTGAATCAGTTGGGCAAGACCTCGTGTATGGTATAACGTGTGCAAAGGTAATACCTCCTAAACACATCCTCCTGCCATATGCTGTCAAATCCCTAACTGGTTGTGTTGAGGTCATTCTCCTCTTAAACCGAAGTGGTCATGGTGTTTTTTACTCAAAACTGGAAGAGATTGACACAGCTCTGTGTATTCATAAGATGTTGATGAATGAAGGATGTATTGTTATACCAAGAGTTATCCAGCCTAACGTTCGAGTGACATTGGCATATGACAACTTTGATAGGAGAAAGGAGACACTGAGCGGGGGAAGGACATCACACCTAGTTAACGGCATCATTGCACAGCCCAGGGTGTTTGGACCACAACCCCTCATGCTGCATCAAATAAATGAAAAGAAGCAAACATCGGACCATAGAGATTGAGGAAAGGCTTCCTTTCATCTACATTGCTGGAAAGCGTGTTGGACCTCCTCTTCGTGGATATGTGAAGATTAATGACCGGACAATGAATCATGAAGTGAAAAAGAAAACTCTGCTTTGGTTACTCACTCGTGCACATTGTGCTTCAAACCAAACTGTGGGGAGCTGAAGAAGGAAATTAGTGTCTCCATCTGTTTGCTATCAAAGACATGAGACCATGGTCTTTTGCACATAATAAGCACAACTATGCCCGGTATCTTAGCACATATTACGCAGAGATGAAAAACATGTCAACAGAGCACCCAGATGCCCTGGAGCACCTCCGGAACGGCGGGTTTTCCATTCAAATTGGACCTGCCAATCTATTTGGAAGGATTCCTGTGGATCAGCCCATTGAGGAGACAGTGAATAAAGACACCCAGACACCAGGAGAGACAAAAGGTTTCAGCCTCAGGCCAACTGCAGTACACAGATACTACCTGACTGCAGAGTAGAGAAGTTCATTTCTTGGTTTAATGAAAAGTTCACTGAGGAGTAGCCAACCATTTTGCCACCCTGATCTCACTGCACCACGGATAAAGAACGATGAAAGAGCAGTATCAATGTTGGTCAGCATGTTGGATGAAAACTGGACAAATCCATTCGGTGTCTCCTCTGAGCCAATCAGCTTCTCCACAGGAATGATCGTTCCTGACAACATTGCAAAAGATCTTTTAGGGGCCAAGGTTAAGTGAACTTTAGCATTTAAAGAATTTTACAATGAAAGGCTTGATATCAGTGCCACCAAGAGTGTTTTTGACCTACTAAAGAAACTGAAACTGAAAAAATTCAGTGATATCAAAATGAAGAGTTCTGTGATAACACAGGGATGGAGTGTCATCATAGCTGCTGACAGAAACCTGTTTGCAAAAATGACGCTCATTGGATAGACCAGAAAGCTGGACATGAGGAATGTGCTGTCCTATCGTCTTAGTTCTATACCTTGGGGATTAGCAAACCCTGAAGGTACCCTACAAAAGACCAATAAGGCACAGCTCTCCAAACGTCTGAGAAAGGATCTTTCACCAGCCGATACCATCCTGTCTAATTCAGCTTGCATCATTGATGGAATGGCCATTGTACAGAAAATAATGGCCAGCACCTCAAATATCTCTTTTGGAGAAGCTTCCAAGTCCATCTTCTCTGCGATCCTGAGGGAGGGGAGAGTTAACTGTCGAATTGATGTTGTCTTTGACGTATACAAAGAAAACTCCATTAAGAATGCTGAGCGGGTGAAAAGAGGGTCTGAGAGTGTTATGAAGTTTGGTAAGATTGTAACTGGCCACAGTTTGAAGCAGTGGAAGTATTTTTTACATGATGGAAACAACAAGACCCAACTGATTGAGTTTCTTGTTGATGAATGGAGCAATGAGCAAAGTCTACGCGAAAGGCTGGACAAGAAAGAGCTTTTCATAACACATGGAGATCAATGCATACGAGTTACCAAAGACTCAGTTTCTGACATTCAAGATCTACAGAGTAGTCAGGAAGAGGCAGACACCCGGCTACTTCTACATGCAGAGCACTGTGGCAGGTCTGTTCATATACACGTTAAAAAGGCTTTAGATCTTCTCGGTATCGAAAAATGTGCCTACCTTCTTGGTCTCCACTCATTCACAGGTTGTGACACTGTGAGCAGCTTTTCCAGCAAGGGCAAAGTCTCAGCTCTGCGTCTTCTAAATGATAAAGACCATATGACAACCCTGCAGTCATTAGGGAAATCATGGGACCTATCAAAGCAAGCAATCAAACAACTAGAGGCACTAACATGTTCCCTTTATAGTGCCAGGACAACAATTAACAGCATAAATGAGTTGCATTTCTCCATTTTATGTTAGAAGAAAGGCGAGGCTAAGTCTTGGCAACTGCCACCATGTGCAGCTTCCTTGCTCAATCACTGCAAGAGAGCCAACTATCAGTGTGCCATCTGGAAAAGAAGTTTGGAAAGGAATACAGATATTCCTTCTCCAGTTGGCCATGGGTGGAAGGTAGATGAAGGAGATTTAGTGATTGACTGGGGTGACGCACCACCTGCCCTTGAGGCTGTCATGGTGTTGATTGCCTGCAACTGTCAAAATCAGTGCTTGGAGAAGAGTTGTTCTTGCCTACAAAACAGAATGTGGTGCACATACCTTTGCAAGTTGCAGACATATAGCAACATGGAGGAAGAGGAGGAGGAGGAGCAAGGGACTATTGAATTTGAAGGTTCATCTGATGATGACGACACTGATGAAGAATGAGATAAAAAATTTACTGATTCAAAGAGGCCGAAAAATATCCCGGGGAACATGACTTTAGGGTAGTAGATAAGTAGGCCTACAAATGCAGAAATTTTTTTTGCAATTATCAACATTTTTGTATTTGTTGAAAGATGGTTTACCATATTTTTATGTTTTGTTCTATCAGATAGATGTAATATGCATTTCCAAAGTTAAGTGGTGTATGTGCTTGATCTTAACCCCAGGTCATTAACCTTTAAATGTCAAAACAGTCCTAAATGGAATAAACTTATTCTGACATGACTTTTTCCCTTGGTGGGGAAAATCTGTTTGTAAAATTGCATGGACGAGCAACAAATTGTCATCTTTGTGTTTGAAGGTGTTTCATTAAATAAATGGCCTTTTCCAAATATGTGTCAAATACCGTTAAGTACCATACCTCAGATACAAATAAATATAACACTTTTAGGCATAAAATGGAATTGGACACTTATTATCTTCTATCTAAGCTCATTTCAGTGGAAAAATTCCCATTGGTGCAGTAGCTGGGGAGATTTTTTGAACAGAGGTACAGATTTTATTCAAGGGCAACATTTTATGACCTTTGGAGCTCTAGCGACCTACTTTATTGGCATACTGGAAAATATTATATATAATTCCTAACATTTTGAGTGGTAACGTAGATATTGGACCATTACTTCAAAAGATATTGCAATTTACATTTCCCCTACCCCAAAATTTTGGATCCCATATTGGGACCATTTGTAGATCTTTACGAGGTGATTACAACCACTAAGCTACTCCCCCAGGCTTGGCTTCAAACTTTTTTTTCATCTATGGATATGTACCTTTCAAACAAAAAAAAAAAAACCAACAGTGAGATTTTGCCACCCCAGGTGGTACCAATCCATACAATTCTTGGGTCTGGCTCATGGACTATCACCTTTGTTTCTTTAGTTTAACATGGAATTATATTCCTCAATCGATTTGGATGCCTTGGAACTTTTGATAAAAAAGCTCGCAGCCACAGATAAGGTAATATCTAAACTAGAATGGCCCGAATTCAGATCTTCTTTTCTTAGGTTTTTCTTATGTGAGTCCCTTATCCAAACCGTTTCAACTCTCTCCGAATGTGATTTTCAGATGTAGGTTATATGTGGAAACAATTGAGGTGCGATATTCTACTGAATAATATGGATTATCACCTAGCTTCTTTCTTAAATCTAAGAGCAAGAAGTCCTGTTTTGTAATGCTAGTCTCAATAATGCTATCTGTTCTTTGGGCACCACCACTAAGTAAGTTGTATGTCCTATCGCACTAGAAAAAGCATCTATCTTTGTTTCCCATGTTCTTGCTTCCTTATGAAGCCTTGGAAAATAAAACAATATTAATAACCGCATTCAATAAGTGAAACTTTGAGCCTTTTTTATCACATTTTTACTTCTATTTGCATTATCTTTATATATATATACATATATATATATATATATATATATATATATATATATATATATATATATATATATATATATATATATATATATGTAGCGAATTTCCGTTTTTCCTTGATGTTAACCTTTTTTTATTTTTAGTTTTCACTCATGATCGAACAATTATTATATGCATCCAATGGTTACCGTAGGATAGATACAACCATAAGTACAATCAAAAGTATATTACTCCCTTTTCACTATAAAGAGTAGCACAATATCGCAATACTTTAAATTAAGAAACAAGTATTCACCACCTAAGGTTATGGAGCCCTCCCCTTACCGAAGCATGGAAAGCTGTTAAGTCAGTTTTCCAAAGGATCAACAATAAAAATTACAAGTAATTTTACAATAATTCACTAGCGGTGCTAGGAAAACAAGGACTAAAATATTAGTCTGGAGACATAACCCAACAACAGATGGCAGTTGGGGAGGCTTAATATAAAGGTAACAATTAGAAATATATTTTGACATTACATTCCTCCCGTTTTAAGAGTAAAATTACTATCCAAGACTATTTTAAGAATATAACTAAAAAAATTGAGATTTATACAATTCAAAATAATGCTTCTCAACTCCTATGGAGCCGAGGTTGACGCGATAGAGCATCGGCGATGGTGTTCCGTGATCCCGAGCTTTTCCTCACTTTGATGTTAAATGGGGAGAGGATGTGGGACCATCTGAGAAGTTTCTGGTTGGTGAACTTCGCATGGTGGAGGATACTCAAGAGGCATGTGGTCAGAGTAGACAATAACATTGTTTAGGCCTTCCAGATACGGACGGAAATGCAGCACAGTGTTGATTATACTGAATAATTCGTTTTCTACTGTAGCCCATCTGAGTTGTGACCCTTTGAAGAATCCAGAATGATAGGCTATGGGCAAGAGTCTCTCCAACAGAGGCAAGGAAACAGCACCATCACTCACAATTTCCTGTAGAAGAACACCACCAAAACCGATGTTGCTGGCATCTACCGGAAGAAAAGAAGGTTTGGTGAAGTCAGGAGCTTGTAGAAGTGGCTTGGAAACCATAAATAGTTTTAGCTGATCAAAGGCCCTGTTATGATTACATGTCCACTTAAAAGGTACTTTGGTTGAAGTTACAGCAAAAAGTGGATCAGTGATTGTTGAAAAATTTGGGCAAAATCAGGAATAGTATGACACCATGCCTAAAAATGTCTTAAGCTCTTTCCTATTCCTTGGTTCTGCATATTCCTGGATGGCGCCAATGTTCACATCCTTGGGAACAATAGTGTCACTACCTATGATGTCACCAAGATAAGTTACCTGACCTTTACCAAAGGAGCTCTTTGCAAGGTTGATGGTCAAGTTTGCCTCTCTTAATCTTTCGAAGAGGGAAGTTAGTATTCTCAGGTGTTCTCCCCAGGTAGTGGTTTCTACGACAATCTCGTCCATGGGGGAGACCCCTGATGATGTCTTGCATAGTCCTCTGAAATGTAGCTGGGGCATTGGTTAGGCCAAATGGCAATACATTATATTCAAATAAACCAGAAGGAGTAATGAATGCTGAAGCTTGTTTGGCCTTTTCGGTTAGCTTAATCTAGTAGTAGCCTTTCAGCAGGTCTATTTGAGTTAAATATTTGGCATTACTGACATTATCTATTATATCAGTTATTCTGGGCAACGGGTAAGAGTCTTTTACAGTCTTTAAATTAAGTTTTCTATAATCAGTACACAAGCGGTTGGTATTGTTGGCTTTCCTTACCAGAATGCATGGGGAAGCCCATGGGAATGTATTGGGCTTGACGAGGTTATGTTCCAGCAGGTATTCCACTTCCTGTTTCAAGATAGGCAGATGGCGATGAGATACCCTGTAAAAAGATTGTCTGATGGGGTTTGTATTAGGTTCTAGTACTACATCATGCTTTACTTTGGTGCAACTTCCAGGCCTATCATAACAAATTGATGCATACTTGCTAATGAGTATACTCAAGTCTTTCTTTTGATTTGGTGAACAGTCTAGGAACTGTGGAAGGGACTTTAAAATTTTCGAATTGTTCATGTCCTTCCAAGACAAAGGAGACTTCACACTGAAATCAGTCTCGTCGTCCTCGTGGTTCACCTCTATACAAACCTCGGTAGGAGTCTGCACCTCATTCTGCATCTCATTCTGTGACCTGTGATTAAGAGGCGTTAGTGACAAACTCTGCTTGGCAGATTTAAAGTCATGAATTACATGATTAACTATACCTGTGGAAGATTCATGATAGGGTTTTATCAAGTTCACATGTACAAGCTGAGTAGACTTACATCTGTCAGGAGTTGCAATAATATATTTTTTTTTTTTGTGGTCCTCCTGATAATCTTATAAGGTCCCATGAATTTCTCTCTCAAGGGAGAGCCAGGTACGCAGCGGTATACCAGCACCTTATCTCCATACTTAAACTCTCTTACCTTTGCCTTCTTGTCATATCTATCCTTCATAAGCTCTTGAGCATGCTGCAAGTTCTTTCGAGCGAAGGCATGGATATGCAACAACTTCTCCTCCAAGGACTTCAAGTATTGGGGAAGGCTTACCTGATTTTCTTTCCTAGAACCTTTTAGTATCTGTTCTTTTATCATGCTGAGGTTGGACCTGAGTCTTCGTTCCAACATCATCTCGAATGGAGAAACTCCTGTAGACTCATTTGGTATGCTTCGAAATATGTACAGAAGTAAGTCTAGGTCTTCATCCCATTCCTTCTCAGTTTCCATTCCGTAGCATCGTAGCAAATTCTTAAGAGTCTGATGAACTCTCTCCAAGGCTCCATTGGACTGAGGATGATAGGCTGAAGAGAGAACATTAAAAATGTTAAACTGATGGAGAGCACTCTGGAATAGAATACTGGTAAAGTTGGTACCTCTATCTCATTGAAGTTCCCTAGGAAAACCAAACAATGTAAAAACTTTAATCAGCTGTTGGATAATGGTTCTAGCAGAGATGTTTTTAAGTGGAAATGCTAGAGGGAACCTAGTAGTGGGGCAAAGAACACTTAGTATATATTCATTACGCCGGCTAGTTTTTGGCAAAGGCCCAACGCAATCTATAATTATTTTACCAAATGGTACCACAATGGTCCCTAGAGGGGCTGGTGGTATCCTTTCATTAGGTCTTCCAGAAACTTGGCACACATGACACCTCTCTACGAAACTCTTTACGTCCATCTTCATTCTGGGCCAGTAGAAATCTTCTAGGAGGCGCCTATATGTCTTCGTGATGCCTAGATGACTCTCAGCAGAGTAGGTTAATTTCATGATTGAAGATCGAAGGCTGCCAGGTACAACCAGTTGATGACAGTCGCGCCACGAGTCTTTGTCAGTCAGTGTAGGAGACCTGTAATGACGCATGAGGATATTATTCTCTAGATAAAATAAGGGTAACTTATGGCTCTTATCCGAGGGATTTTCAACCTTATTGGAGCAATCCTTAAGGCTATCATCTGATCTCTGAAGATTGACGAAATCATCATGATGGAGACCAACCAAGTCAGGTAAGCTCGGTGAGGAGTTTGAGGTGTCGTCATCAGTGGGAGCTCCAATTGCAGCTTTAGTAGCAGCAGAACGAGTGGTGGCTTGGCAAGGTAGAACTTCCTGTTGGTTCTGCTCATTTTCTATAGCACACCCTGGTTGAGAAATAATGAGATTAGGTAAGACAGTTCCTTCAGCTAAATCATTTCCTAATAGAATATCACCTTTCTCACAAGGCAAATCTCTATCCAGTAAGGCTACTTCGGTTCTTCCAGTAAAGTAAGGGCAATCTATATGCATATTAACCAGAGGTAACACTAATTTACTGGATAAATCAGTGATGGTAACATACTTATTAGTAGGCCGAGTCAGAGGTTTCAATTTACCACTTACTATAGTTTGTGACTATCCTGTGTCCCTTAACAACTTTACAGGGTAATTATTGACAGTACCAGAGCAAAGGAAATCAGAGAAGTCATTTGTGACTTGTGAACAATGGAGAGCAATCCTTCTTTGGCTTTTGCTCTGAGTAGTCTCTGGTCTGTTCCCTGCTGTTTGCTGAGAAGGCTGCATAACCTTAGAAAATTGACAACGGGGGTTAGGACAGTCTTTTATGGCATGTCCTTTCTGTTTACAGAAGGAACAATAAATATTTATACTTGCCTGATCTGTAGAGTTATGTTTCTTAACCTTATGGATAAGGTGATATTCATCAGCAAGAAGAGCCGCTTACTTCCCCTTCTTCTCCTGCCGTTCTCTGATGTACATAGAAATGTTGGAAGGAATTCTCCTCAAAACTTCCTCTAGTACCATCAAGTTCTGTAATTGTTCAAAGGTAGTTATGTTTTCAGATTCTAGCTATTTTTCAAACTGTTTTAATTTGACCTGAAACAATTCCAAATAAGCTTGGGTGGTTCCTTTAATGGAGTTCCTGAACATTTGCCTATACCCTTCAGCTGTAATGGTATAGGCATCAAGGACAGCTTTCTTCAGGACATAGTAATCTCGTTCCTCTAACATTTGTGAAGCTATATGAGCAGCCTTGCCTTTCAGTGCACTCCGAATGAGTAGAACATATTGTTCTTCTGGCCAATGTAAGGTTGTGGCTGTATCCTCAAAAATACCAAAGAACACGTCTTGTTCTTTTTCATCAAATGGGGGTAGTAGTTCAAGAGCCTTAGTGAGGGAGAAACATTTGGCAAGCTCTCTCTCTTTGCCTTTCTCGTTCAACCTGATACTAGCCAGCTGTCTCTCCATATTTATCTTTTCTTCTCTTTCCCGTCGTTCCAAGGCTATCATCCTTTCTTTCTGTTCGTATTCAGCTTGACGAGCTGCCTTTTTCTCTCTCTCCAATTCAAGCTGCAACTTGAGCTTCACCAATTCTGGATCCTCTATAGCCTTAGCTTCACCTCTCTCTAATGTAAGGAGCCGAAGGGGAGCAGTTTCTTCTAATGAAACGGAAGCTTTGGCTACCAGGAAATCCAAAACTCTACCCAGCAGTTCCGCTTTCACCATGGAGGGCAATACAGGAATCCCTGCTTGTTCAGCAATCTTTCGCAGGTCAGTTTTCTTGGCATCTTTCAACGATAAGAGGTGGCCCCAAGGGGCTTCAAAAAACCTCTGTACGTTGAAAGACATGGTGGATCACAAAAAACACTTTTGGTTCACTACGAGCACTTTCCGAGTCACTGTCACCGAATCATTGTATCACTATCGCTAAAACACTGAATCACCAATGGCTAAACCGCAGAAGTATTAAATCTCTATCCCTTTATGGTCGATTCACCGAATCACTAAGCATTAGGGCAATAAATCACCGAATCAC
>NC_090725.1:167719090-167731590 GCF_036898095.1 Palaemon carinicauda
CTAGAAGTCTCACTATTGTTTCTTTTGTTTGACGATGAATTACATTCCTAAATCGATTTGGATGACTTGGAACTTTTGAGAAAAACTCACAACCACAGATGAGATGGTGTGATCTGAACTAGAATGGCCAGAATTCAGATCGTATTTTCTTATGTGTTTCTTTGTGTAGGTCACCTGATCCCAACCGTTTCAACTCTCTTCGAATGTGACTTTCAGATGTAGGTTATATGTGGAAACACATGAGGTGTGACATTCTTTTGTAAAAAACATGGGGATTCAAAGTGAGGAGGTGGGCGTAGGTGTCCATGGATATGTTGATGTGGAGAGCAAAGTCAGAGGGAGCAGGTGATAAAGATGTGGATGACTAAGAGCTGGCGTTAACTAAGCGTCAATGTGCGACCTCGACCAGGAGGTGGAAATGGTCTAGGAATTCCGCACTGATGAGGTACAATGTAACGTTAGCGTTGAGGAAATTACACCAGTACTTAGTGCTCCTAAAGACCAGTGTAAATATCTCATAACCATGGGTGGAATAGCAAATCCGTTGGTGGCCACCAGGCAAATATCAGCAGTCTTGGAATGACGGGGTCATGTTCTTAAGAGGGAACAAGGCAGAAGGGAACGGCAGGCACTAGTATCTATTAGAAAATGAACATTAGATCCTAATTTATGGAAATAGAAATAGATTGGTCTATGGAGGGGCCACCATCATATGCAATGACCTAGTTACATGATTTTTTTACCATTGACATCAGGTTGCTCATTTCTTAGCCTAAATCTGGAGTGGGTAATAGCACAACTGAAGGCCTAAACCTGAAGCGGGTGGTTATTGTGCTGGTGTGAGATGGCACAGGTAGATGGTGGATTGTTTCATCGCTACTCAGGCTTGTGGTGAGGTTGGTGTTGATGGTCTACGACATTCACCTCTGCTACAGTTGGCGTTATATGGTTGCCCCTTTCATCAGGAGGGGAGTTCTTAATGAAGTTCTTGATGTTGGGGAATTCGCTGTCCATGAGGGCATCAACTCTGGTTATCATATCTATAATGGGTAAGATGACAACTTCGGGAATGGTAGCTTGCACCGGTTCCAGCAGGAGTTTTGCCGAAAGGGCATGGAGTAGGTTCATATCACGAGGAGAAATGTCTGCAGTAGGCTGAAGGCGTGCAATCTGATCATTTCTCTGAGTGTCATCGATGCCCTTTGATCCCCCAACACTTGCTGAAAGAGCTGAAAAATCTAAGCTATGGTTACACGGACGACTGGCAACGGTGTGTACTGCTGTAAGGAAGATTAATTTGAGGGGATTATACTCTATGGGAGTGTCCCTTTGTTTGCAAAGCCATTTGCATATTTCTGGGAAGGTGTCTTTAGGAATTGCAACAAAGACATAGTCAGCTTTGGTGATTGAATGAATTGGGCCCTTGGTGCAAAAGTGACTCTTACCATGAAGAATCCAGACAAAGCATCTCTTCTGGGAAAGGGGGGAAGACTCATTGTGGCAGTATGGACAAATGAGTCAGGGCCAAAGTTGGGCATTGTTGTACTGGAATACAAAGCCATGAAGTGGGAGGTGAGCTGGGTATTCAAGGCATTCCATAGGTCAGCAGTGTGACGAGAATGGAGGAAGTATTGATACGAGTAGAGCAACCAAAGAACTAACTTTATTCATAGACAACACAGGTATTTTAGGCTTCCAAGAGATCACATAAGGGTGCCAATTGCATGTTTAGAATCAAAAGATTTTGTTGATAAGGTTGAGATGGGCATAAGGTATAGAATACGTGACAGCATAATGAGAATATTTTAGATTACCTTATTAGAGGTATAGTTGTGTTATGGAAGAAAGCATTGATAGGGTATCCTTCTTCCTTTGTACGTGTGTTGTTTGCTGCATATGCATTGCAATGAAACTACACATAAACCAAAATTTTCTTTGAAAAGCAATAGCAGACTTATGTGTATATGTTTAGTCACAGAGATATTTTCGCTACAATGGAATTACTTGTTCCTTGTCTTTGCCACTCATGAGTTGCCTTTAATCTTGTTTATTTTCATTGACTTAAACAATTCATAAAATAGAGACTAGGAATTGCTTGCGTTAGCATGATATTGCTGTTTTTGTAATATCAATTCTTTGTTTTTATAAAATCTGTAAACTCGCGTGCAGCTGGGAGTATGTTAATACAAATAAATGTACAATAATTGTACATTAGAATGGTTGTGGTTTATTGCATGAATTTCCAATAGTAGGTACCTGCTATAATACATATGCATATATGTTATCATAGGAGATGCTTCCCCTCGATGCAAAATAAACTGTTAAATTGTGATTTATAAGCTTATCGTACAGCAGATTTGTGTAAGAATTGTGCTTTTCATCATAAAATCATACGTTTTGGCACACATCCGGGGCATGCTTTTAGGAAGATATTTGGCTATAGAGGCATCTCAGAATCTCTGCTCATAAAATGTGGTAGCAGTTTTTCAAGATGGCCGCTCTCTAGCAATTTGATCTTCAATAAAGGTAAATCAAGTTCACTTATATAGTATGAAAACCAATTGCATACACTATATTCACTTTATCATGTCACCTGTTGTAACAGGAAAATGTGTGTTTGCCTTTTATAGGCTGCACTTCAATAGCTACAATTTACAAAAGATATAATTTTCATCAATTCAAAATTCAGTAAGATAGAGCATTAGTTTAAGATAAATCATTTTTACCTACATATTATGAGAACCTATTTCATATACTATATTTACTTTATCATGTCCACTGTTGTAACAGGAAAACATTTATTTGCATTATATAAAAGTAAGTAGCTGTTATTTACATATGATTTTAGTTTAAAGGTCAATGACAATTTTTTACATTTGTAAGATACTCCTGACCACACCGTTCATAACACTTTCAGAGAGAAGTGCATTTGAGAGCAGCTTTGTGGCATTTTTAATGTTTACCACAACCCTTTTATGCTCCTTCATCAGAGTTCTCGACAGGCATCTGTATCCTGTGGCAGTGTTGTCCAGTCTTGTTACCACTTGCCTGTGGAACTTCACTTCCAACCCAATTTGCTTGATGGTGGTAGTGTTGGTGCAAAATTAAACATTAGATTCCAGCAGTCTACCTGGTACACCACCCTCTTAATATGTTGCAGAAGGGCTGTTTGTGTAGGTAGGATGTGTTCAAAATCTCTTCCCCCGTAAATAATTCTTTTCTAGCATCATTCACTTGAATAAGACTGCTGGTGCAGTCATAGAACAATACCACAAAGAGTCCCAGTGACTGAAATTACTGGTCTTTGGAGTCTGGGGTAGTCAATAAGGAATAAAGTGCTGCAGTTCCATTTTCAAATCCTTTTTTAGGTACCCCAGTCAATTTTCTTTCCCCTCTCATTGAAAAAAGACACTGTATCACCAGTGAAGGCGTGGAACAGGGATAAGGCAAAGGATCTGACACAACCAAGGGTACTTGTCACCTCATGGGCAGCTTAACATTCAAAATTCTTTCCTTTACCAATAGCAACCTATAACTCAGGAAGTTCAAGTGTTTGATCTGGCATAATGAGCAGAACTAAGACATCAGTATCCACTGTGTGAATTTGGATTTTGCTGCCTCCCTCTTACAACACATGAAGCATAACTCGAGGGTCAGCCTCCGCATGGGTATATGGAGCTAAGTTGGTTACATCTTGTTGCAAAATACAGAAGATATCTTCGTTTTCTGTGATGATAATTTGGCACTCAGTTTGTAACAGAATTTCTTGGGTGGTAAGGAATACAAACAGTTCTTTGTTCTCATCGATTCAGAAGAATGCTTACCTGTTTCCAGGAATTTACTGGTCGGCCAGATTTCAGCATGTTAATTACATATGCATCATCAAAGAGGATAACCTCTACATGAAGCTATCACACACTTCAAGCACTGTACCAGATTAGATTTTGTCCCCAAGTCCCAGTTTACAAGTTTGGGAAATGGATGTTTAATATACTTAATTTTGATGGTGGAAAAAGTTATCTAAAGCACCATACCGTATCTGAGAAGCAACAGAGAGCAATAATTTTCCAGAGAGAATACTTGCACTTGTGCTTTGGATTTTTCTTGAACAGGAGACTGCTTAAAAGGGGAAGGGAATTCTTTTTGATGTGGCTAAATTTTGCTTTATTTGTAACACAAGCCGTTCCTCCACAAAGGTGATATATTTATCTTTACCGACGGTTCTACCCTCCTTGTTGTGTCAATGACAGCCTTGTCAGCAATGTCATGGCTATCTAATGTAAGTTATTCATTACTATTGTACTACTGTCAAATATTGGATTAACCATGGTTTCATTGATATACAAAATGTCTGCTGGTTATTCATGTTCTATTCATAGACACACAAATTTGTCTTCTTGTGAGAATCCATAGATAATTCAATCTTGTATTTTCTGTGTCATCTCTGGGTCACATACCATTCACCTTTGCAGAGCTGATAGATTCTCAGTGAACCCTAGTGCTCCAGTGTCACCCTTCAAGGGTGCCTATTCTATGACAGTAGCAGAGATTGGGCTTGGTGTCTTTTTGACTGGGAAGTTTCCAGGCAAAACCTCAGTATACACATTTTGGGTGGCAGTCCTTAAGTGTCACGATGTCTCTCAAATATAATGGAAATTCCCTTGCATATGGGGTTGATCTTAGGCAAAGAGCCAAGGAGCAAGCATAGTAAGGGCTTCAGTGTACAACAGGAAGTCTGCTTCATGAACGCCCCAGATAAACAGCATCACCATCATTTCTAGTTGTAGCGCCAAGCCTCAAAAATTACTTACTTCAGCTCTTTGCTTGCACCAGCCTTTGGAAGACAGTATGTGGTAGGCCTATTCATTTTTTGTTTTCTTATTTGTAAATTTTGTCTGTATTCATTTATATATGGTTACTGTGTGGATTATAGCTGCTTGATAAAGAATAACTCTAAATGGGTAACTTTGAGGGCATTTTGTTGTACATTATCTATATATGCTAAAATTTTGTAGCTGTGGTCAATAGATTATCTATCTATCTATCTATTGAGTATATGCCAAGTAAACAAGAAAATTGAGATGGGCAATAGTAACTTGGCGAGCCCAATGAGCGCGAGTTACATGAGTGATTTTCAGGAAGGGATCAGCTGTTCCAGGTGAGGTGACTCCTGCCTCTTAAGACTTTGTGTGATGCCATGTCTATGTGAAGCACACAATGAAAATTTTAAATACTCCTCACTATAGTTTTGTAACACATGTATCACACACGCTCATACACTGTAACGGTATTTCTGTTTTTTTTTAATTTTTTTTTTTGTATATTACTGTTATCGCTCTCCCTCGCACTGATAACATGTTCATGCCTGTATATACTTGTCTCCTTGTGTTTGAAATTTTGTGCCATTCTTGACTGGAGTGGGATGTATATCTATACTCATGCTCTATCCACATAAATTTAGTTGTATACACTCCACTTTTCAGTTGATACCTAACTGGTGCATCTGCACATTGGTCAGAGGAGTGTTAAATAATATTATTAACTACTGTGTCTTATTGTTCGATAATGTCGCCCTCAGACACTGACTCTACTATCGACGCTACGCCCCTGAAAATACTATCCTTTACCAGCAGAGTAGCGTTTGCCTGGTTCCATCATGCTGAAGTGCAGTTTTGCATCAAGGGCGTGACTCAGTCATGTAAGAAAGTAGATTACATTCTAGCCGAAATCCCTGATAACACTTTCCCGGAACTCTCTGATTGGCTCTGCGAGAAAGAGGACACACAAATAACGTACAACGTCCTCAAATCATACCTCCTGGAGAAGTACTCGTCATCGCCAGCTGCCTGATGGCGAAACTTTTTTAGCTCTCTCTACAACCGTTGGGGAGCCAAAAGGCTTCGCTCGCCCTCAGGGAAATGACCAGTATCCCTCGCCTGCAACCTGCCGCAGACGGCTCTCCTCGTTAAGTATATCTACAGTGTGCCTGAATTGTATGCGTTGCCATCCCTGATGTTCATATTTTGCCCATGAAGGACCTAATGACCAAAGTAGACGCCCTACCTAATTGGTGCAACTATACAGTTTGTTGGCAATTCCCATTAAATGTACGTTGCTATTGCATGCAGACATTGATCTATTGTGATGACAGGCACTTGAGATGACATCCACTGAATGTTGAATCATGGCTTCCGAATGAATTTTTTTGTCAACTCTGTCAGTTTGATTGCCTAAGATAGATATGAAATAAGAAGATCGCAATCAATAACCACAGATCTATATTACTGGTTTTGTGTTATGGTAGCCTATTGAAAACATCCCTGCCTGGCAATCTGCTAAATGGGAGATCGTGTCTCGTTCAACATCAATAGTTTCTTAGTGTGTCTGCGGCCTTACCATCCATATGAGGTGGGGAGGGGTGGGGGGGGGGTGTTGTCGTTTGGGGGACCATACAGGTCTACCTGCTAAGTCATCAGTAGCCATTGCCTGGCCCTGCATAGTCCTAGCTTAGGTAGAGAGGGGTTTTGGATGCTGATCATATATATATATATATATATATATATATATATATATATATATATATATATATATATATGCATATATTTATATATATATATATATATATATATATATATATATATATATATATATATATATATATATATATATATGGTTATTCTCTAGGGCATTGTCCTGTCTCCTGGGTATTGTCAGTGTTCCTTGCCTCTGTCATTCATGAGTGACCTTTAACCCTTGAAACCTTAGAATAATTAGTACATATATTAGTGTGCTACTTTTATAAGCACACATTGAGTATGTGTTGTTTAAGATGTCAAGTCTGGATAACGAAGTTCATCTTATTAGCTTTAAAAAGTATTTATTCTCTAAAAACAACAGAGTTAAACATCTCCATCATAGGAGTGGAGCTGGTTTGGTCGGATGACCAATTCAGGTGAAGTATAGATATGAACTGATTAAATTATCGATATCACAGATATCGTATGCTAAGTTGTCGTAGCATTTAAACACAATATGGAAACTGTTACATTCTTTCTCGGAAGACACCTGCATCCGGTGACGATAAAATCTTTCACACACTGATGCATTAGTGTTGACGTTTCAGAAAAATGTTACATTGCCGAGGCTGCATAGTGCATCCTGTTTATGATTTTACATGACTACAGCAAATCTCACGCTAGCATCTTCATCCAAAATGACATATTACCTCATATGTTTTAAACATGTAATAACAAACTATTTCATTTATTACATTAGCTCGGCCAGCTATCTCAATTTTTTCAAAAAAAAATTTAACAACAAGCCAAAACATGTTTACTAGGTGTGACTGGACACATGTATTATTCTTTGTTTAACTTTAGCCATAAGCAAATGAGGACGAATGTCCAAATAGGCACATCAAAAAATAATAACAATAATGCATATGAAAAGATATTACCAAAGCAAAGAAAAAAAAATGCATGATAAATACAGATCATATATATGGTACATTGCTAGCAACTGATTATATGGTACCAAAAAAAAAAAACTGATATACATATGATTCGGTAACTTGTTAAAGAATAATTGTTACCTTTGTCAGAAACATAGATTAACACAATACAGTAACTAATAAGAATATTTGTTACCTTGGTAAAGATTCAATTTTTTAGTGCACAAACACGAATTCCTGGTACGTACACGTACCACGGTTTCGTACATATATATATATATATATATATATATATATATATATATATATATATATATATATATATATATATATATATATATATATATATAGGGCTGATATATTTTATTAGATGCCCATAGATTCTGTTAATTTTTATTCTTTTTTTCTCTTTTCTTTTAACATTCCGGCTTATATATTTTATTAGATGCCGAGAGAAAAAATGATTTATATTTTTTTAAATGTTTTTTTAAATGTATTTTTAACAATACAAAGTTCAAAAATTTCCTCAATTACATATGACTAGCGTACTAACAGCTTTTCTTACAAACTTAATTTCCAAACATTTTACTCGTTTATCGAATGAGGTGGCCACTTCAAACGGCTTTAAACTGAATTAAATAAGGAGTTTTGTCTGGACATGGCGAAACGTTCTGTTTTAGCTTCTTGCTGTACCGTAACCTACGCCAAACAAGGATGTTCACGGCGATAAATATCATCACCGTGATGCCTAATCCTGCTAGTAGTATGGGGTGAAGAATTTCCTTATAAGTCGGTGACAGGTGGTCCATCTCGGTCAATTTCATCAACCGCTTGGCAACTTGTTGATTGTACGGGAGAGGTAGTGCTGGCATTGTAGATGTCCACGTGAAGTTCGCGAAGTAGGCTTGTTCTCTGATGAGTGTCCTTAGACCAGTCACCATGGAATTAGGGGAAGTCCCGATACAACCATCTGCTGCAACAAAGATGTGGGCGAATGACGTGGATCCGTCAGGGCATGATACATTGAAGCCGTCCTTGTCGTATGCACTGATGCATTGGTGTTGACGTTTCAGAAAAATGTTACATTGCCGAGGCTCCATAGTGCATCCTGTTTACGATTTTACATGACTACAGCAAATCTCATGCGAGCATCTTCATCCAAAATGACATATTACGTCATGTGTTTTAAACGTGTAATAACAAACTATTTCATTTATTACACATATACATGGTATGCATAAGTTTTAGCATACTTGCTGAGCCAAAAAAAGTGTTCACGCTCTAAGAAATCAAAATATGCAAAATGCCAGCACATGCATGTGGGCTGCAGCATCCTCGTTTTTAAATGGCTTTCAAAGTATCCATGGGCAAACTCTGACATGCCCGTATAGCTAAGTATTATCCTAATATCATCCCCTAACGGTGTGCAAATGCTTACGTTTTTATGATAAAAGGCACAATTCGTCTGAAAAGTTCACCTATTTGCTCCATTATTATTGCGTACAGCCTTGGCAAGTTATATGGAAGAAATTACAAGTTCTATTATCAATTCCGCACATTTTCAGAGGCTGAATGTTTTCAATGCATCTGGTAGATTTATTGTTAGATATCCCTTTATCAAACATTTGAAATCTTCTCCATTATTTTAATGACTTGGGAAATATTGTTGCTTCTATTTTAGGAACCTTAATCCAGGCTAACTTTGGTTAAATTGTGACAATAGTCTTCCAAATCACTAGTACATCTCTTGAGTTACAAATGATATAAAATCTTTCATTTAATTTAGTGTCTTTGGTTGACAACTTTATTTCTGTTAAAACAGAATTGTGTTCCTGAAATGAAACCCGTAATATAATTTAGACCTACAACAGAAAAGCCAATAATCGTTATTTGTAACGTTCTCTACTTTGAATGCTGACTTGAGGAATTTGGGTCCTGAATACATCAAAATTAGGTATAATATGATACGGAAATCTTTTTTAGAATTTCTCTCTCTCTCTCTCTCTCTCTCTCTCTCTCTCTCTCTCTCTCTCTCTCTCTCTCTCTCTCTATATATATATATATATATATATATATATATATATATATATATATATATATATATATATATATATATATATATATATATATATATATATATATATATCATATATGTGAGTGTGTGTGTGTGTGTTTGTGTGGAGAGAGAGAGAGAGAGAGAGAGAGAGAGAGAGAGAGAGAGAGAGAGAGAGAGATGATAATTTTTTCGCTAACACATGATTTTGATAGTTACAAATAATCCACAAATACTCCTTAATATCGAATTTGGCCTATCACGACATCACAGCCCTGTAGCGGAATTCATACTTAGTGCCGATGAGAAATGGTGGTAAACATTTGACTTGGCCCATTCACCTCCTGTTGGGATATTTGATTATACATTGGTTTCGTTATTAGATAAGATTGTGAAGCCTGCCTCTGATGTGACATACTTACTAAAGATATACAGTACATAAAATCCCAAGTAACCTGGAATCACATTTTCTTTTCTTAAAGACAAACCCTGGTTCAGTGATGGCTGTAGAGGAGTTTAATTAGAGAAATAGAGACTAATTCTCTTTGGAAGAGGAACATATCAGATTTGACTTGAACAAAAAAAAAAACTATACTCTGCTAAGAGATGTTTGTGAGAGAGTTTGTGCCCAAAAGAAAAGGAATGCAATGTGAACATGAAAGAAACCCTTTCAGGTACACCCAAGGAACATAAATGGTGGACTACTTTTAAAGTTGCACTCTTTCGTGAAGACCTAACAGTTTCTTCTTTGTTTAAACCAGACTTCTCTATCAATCCCTGTCCAAAGGAAAAGCAACTTTTTCGACTGATGTGTTTGACATTAAGTAGAGTAATGAGAAATGATATCTTCCTCATTCTTTTCTTCCTTAAGCTAAACAACTAAGTTTAGCAGTTTGGTCCATTGAAATTAGAACACTTGCCGGACCTTGATGCTTTTTACAGAGGCAAAGCACACTGTAAATCGGAATGGTATGTTTTCTTATTTTTTTATGGAGATAGTTGATTTCGTAGCTACAAAGTTATCTGTTATTTCTCACAAGATAGAAAGAAGAGATTCTCTTGGCACTTGGAGCAGTGGTAATGTTGCCCCATTAGGTGAATGTGTTTGTGGTAGATTTGGACTTGCTGACTACTGCCTAGTCATAATTTGAATACAATTTGGTTTTTGAAAAGGCCTTGAAGCATGCAATGCCCTTATTACAGTTCTCAATACTGTACAGAAATCCTCGGATTGTGGTTAAGAAAATCAAGTGATTGGTGGATTTCTTTAACTGTGTTAATGATGAGCCCCAAGTTTTCCAACTTATAGAAATGGGAACAGTTGGATCTTTTCTTAACATCATAACTGAATTTTGACCTAATTGGTGGTTGGTTAGTCAGTTCAGATTTCCCGGCTTTCTTTGCACAAGGCACTTGCCCATAAGTGCACACAGAGTATGTTCTCAGTACAAGCAGCCACTCTGCACCATGAGCATAGCTGCAGGAGTCAAAGTTTTCTTATAAGAGGAACTAAACTCATTTTAAGGCAATCAACATAGCCATCTAAGACCTGGGAAGTAGGCTCGGCCGCTCAACCCAAAGAGCATAGCTGGCAGGCCAAAAAATCCCGGATTCAACTGGAACCGAAAGGAAAGCCTGTAGGAGTAGGTAAAAGTTTATAGCAGTAAGTCCCAGTAATAGTAGAAGAGACTGGGAGAGGACGGGAGGATTTTTAGTAGAAGAGAACAGGCATAGTTATAAGTTATAACTTATCTCTACTCAAGCAGGGGGAGAGAGGGAAGGACTAAGGAGGGATTGGAGAAGAGCCTAAACATGAGAGGGGATTTTGAGTAGAGTGCAGACTCTGGCCAAGAAAACTTTTTGATGGGTACCATAGTGACTACAGGAATGTAATGTCTGGTGTTCCTTAGGTTAGTTATTATTATTATTATTATTATTATTATTATTATTATTATTATTATTATTATTATTATTATTATTATTATTATTATTATTATTATTAAAATGAGGAGATTAAACAGTCCAACGAGTTTAGGTTGAGCTGGTTCCTCAGGGTAGAGCTCTGGGGTCATTAGTTTCCATACTAAATTATATACTCATGATATGTGGTTTGGTCAAGAAAACAAGCTTGATACACAAATAAATGAGGCAATTCTCTTTGCCTCAATTCAATCTCCCGAATGTAGTCCTATGGTTTCTGAATCCCTTAAGAGAGATATAGCTCAATATAGTTCATGGTGGAAAATATGGGGCTTAAAGATGAACATAAAAATTTAAAGTATGATTGTGATTAAGTCGAGGATTCTGGATCTGCAACATCCAGATTTTTAAATTCACAATGTCTCTTTAATTATGAAAAACTTATTCAAAATTCTAGGTGGGATTTTTTATTTCCAATTTACTTTTGAGAAACATATTTGGTCTTTTTTTCTTCATTTGCGCAAAAAAATGTGGGGGGGGGGCACTTATTGAGAAAGTCTTTCAAGAATTTTAGTCATCAAACTATCCGTAGGAAATATTTTATTTCTTACATTCCACCTTGTTTCGAACATTGTTTTCCTCTCTGATCTTCATTTGCCGACTCTCGTCATAATTTGTTGAAAAAAAAGAAGTTTATTTAGTACCTTACTCAATCTTTGGCACTAATGTTCAATTAGTTCTTTGTGCATGTTGCAAAATTTTTTCATGATTCTGACAATTCTTTGCTTTCAGATAATCACCGATTATACCTCCTTATAATTAGTACTTGGTATGCAGTTAATTCTACCAGACTTGTCTTTTCATCAGAGGGATCAATACTACATAGAAGTTTTATTCATACCGTAACCAGATTGTGGAACGATCGTCTTAATCAGGTGGTTGAATCAGTGAAACTTCAGAATTAAATACTCGTAACAAGTGTTTCTGATTTTGAAATATTATATATATTTTATTCATTACTTCCTTTTATTTCCTTTTATTCACTTATCTACTTACTTGTTTGAGCCCTAGAACTGA
>NC_090725.1:167734090-167746590 GCF_036898095.1 Palaemon carinicauda
GGGTTTTCAAACTCAAAGATATAGATGTAGGTGGGTCTTTGCTTAGCTTTGTTTTGAATTTTAATTTATATTTTGCAAAGAGTTGTTGTTGGAAGGTACCATAGTGAGTATAGTAATGTGATATCTGGTGTTCCTCAGGTTATTGTTCTTTGGCTATTACTTTACAAACTGTGTATACATGACATTGGTTTGGCCTAGAAAACATGTTCGATGCATATGCAGATGATGCTACTCTCTTTACATGAATTCCATCTCCTGGATTTTAATCTAGGGTATCTGAATCCCGTATTAGACATCTAACTAAGATTAGTGCATGTTACAAATTATGGGGCATGAAATTGAATCCTAACAAAACTCAGAGTATGGTTGTAAGTAGGTCAGGGGCCGTGGCTCCTCAACATCCACATCTAAGCATTGATATTACTTCTCTAACTCTGTATGACTCGACAGCAAATTTACTTTTGAGAAACTCATTAGGTATGTCTCTTTTTTCAGAGAAAGTCTTGTAAGATTTTTTATGTTCAATTTGTTCTGAAGAAGTGTTTTAATTCCTTAATTCTACCTTTTTTCGAGTATTGTTCTCCTGTCTGCTGTCTCATATCTCCTGTCTGCTGATTATCAACTTAATTGGTTGGACAGTAACTTACGATCTATTAACATTTTCATTCCTGAAGAAGATATTAATCTATGGCACCCTTGTTCTATTAGTTCGTTTTGCATATTGCATAAGATTTCTCATAATTCTGACCATCCTTTACATTCAGATCTTCCTGGACAGAGCCATCCCGTTCGTAATACTAGGTATGCAGTTTATTCTGATAGTCAGGCTTTCTCCATCATGAGCCTCAATACTACGCAGTAATATAGAAATTTTGTTCGAGCTATGACCAAGTTGATCTTCCTAATCGAATAGTTGTATCTGTAGAACTTCAAAAGTTCAAGCTTACAGCAAATGTTTTTATGTTAAACAGGCAGATATAAGTCTTTTCATAGTTTACATATGAAAGATCTGTTTTAATATTGATACTGTTCAAGAAATATTTTATTTTGATATTTCATTACTTCTCATATAATTCTATTTATTTCCTTATTTCTTTTCCTCACTGGGCTATATTTTTCCGTGTTGGAACCATAGGGCTTTTATGTTCCTGTTTTTCCAACTAGGGTTGTAGTTTAGTTAGTAATGATAATAATAACTAGAAAGGCACACTGTGAATGCAGACCTCCACCATGGAAGACTACTTCTAGAAACCAGTGAACCTCTCCCATAATCAATTAATCATTTCCAGCTCTTTGTATAACAGTTTAAAATCCCTGCAAGTTTCAGAACTTTACTATTAAAATTTTGGCCCTATGGTTGATGAACGGAATATGACCTTTCGCTTGACTTTGACTATGGACTCAACCTTAACCTTCGACCTTAACATGTACTAATAGTCGTGGATTTTTACACTCTCAAATATGAACCAAGTTTGAAGTCTCTTTGACTACGATATTCAAACTTATATCTGATTACGTCAATTGGACATTTGTCTTGACCCTGTCTTTGAGCATTGACCCTGACCTTCCAAAATTTAATCATTTCCAGCTTTTCACATAACAGTTAATCCCTGTATATTTCATTACTCTACAGTTAAAATTTGTGGCCAGGAGCCTGTTCACAAACACACACACATACACACAAAGAAAAGGGGTTGGGAGGTAAAACATAATCTCATACCTACTTCGTTGGCAGAGGTAATACAGCTAAAGGAGCACTCAGTAGATTACAGAACTCACCCGTGACAGCTTATTTCTGGACATTATACTCGATTTTGATCTAGACCTTTAACCTTATCATGTATTAATTGGTCTGGAATTTTATACGAACATATATGAATCAAGTATGAAGTCTCTGTGACAACGATTCCAAACCTATGGATGATTTTGTGAATTGGACATTTTGTTTGACTCTGACCTGGACATTTGACCTTGACCTTCCGGAATTTAATCATTTCCAGCTTTCTACCTAACAATTAACTCATGCAAGTTTTATTACTCTATAATTAAAATTTTGTCCAGTAAGCTGTTCACAAACAAACACACACACATACAATTTACAAACACACAAACAGGGATGAAGACATAGCCTCCTTCCTACTTCATTGGTGGAGGCAATAATGATAATAATAATAATAATAATAATAATATATGTGGAAACGCATCTTTAAGGCAAATTTTATTAAAAACAATGGCTGCGTCAGTAGCATTATTTTGCAGTGTATTTTCTGAATCACTCAAATAATCTTCCTTTCCGTATTACTGTGATCTGCCAGTAAATGAGCGAATGTCATTCTTCATGGTTGTGAAGTCAAAATCAGGAAGTCTAAGTTTAGTATTTAATGCAAAATGGACAATTTAGGTAAGGAAAAACAGTTATTAGCTATGCATTTTGGTAGGACCATCATCCTCCCTCAGGCTGTAGTGGAATGGAAAAACAATGATGACAACGTCCTTTCAAATGGCAATGCTGGACTAGAGTTATCGCTGCCGGATTTACATTGACCGCCTACGGGTACGTGGGAGGAGCAAGTAATGACATTGGTGAGGCGGTGAATTCTCATTAGCTGAGACGCTTCCAGGGAGGGAATGGATCTCAATCAAGCCGTCTCCCTGCTCATCTAAAGGTGGTGGGTGGCCATCTTGTTCTGCGCCAACTAGGCTCTGATTGGCGGTAACGTTCGCCTGGATGGAATTAGTGGTAGGCGAGCTATTTGCCCGCTGATCAGAGTGGTCTATGTTCGGCACAAGGGGAGCAAAAAATTCTCTTGGGAAAGGATGAAGGATTGTTTTTCTCGTGGTATGAGGAGCCCTTCGAGAATCCTAAGTCTTCTACTATCAGGAGGGCATGAGCTATCATAGCAACTTGCTGGATATAGCAGGATAGACTCTTAGACAGCCACATAATTGTCATTCCTGTGTATTGTCCAGGCCATCCTGAAACTGGGCCCATTATTACACTTTGAATATTAGTTCGTCTCTATAGCTGCCCCACAGCCAATTAACTGCCTGATCCCAAAACCAGTGCTTACATCACAGCTCGCTTGGCTATGATGCAAGAGAATGTTTCCAAGTAACACACACACACATACACACACACACATATATATATATATATATATATATATATATATATATATATATATATATATATATATATATGTATATATATATATATATATATATATATATATATAGATATATAAAAATTTATATATATATATATATATATATATATATATATATATATATATATATATATATATATATATATGTGTGTATATATATATATATATATATATATATATATATATATATATATATATGTATATATATATATATATATATATATATATATATATATAAATTCAAATAAGCCTTTTATTTAAATGCATTACTGTCTGGATTCTCGTATCGATCTTGGTATCAGAGTCCCAAGGCGGAGCCACTCAAAGACAATAGCTTCTGATCGGCTGAGAATCGAAGCCTGGTCCAGGAAACCTGTATAACAGTGACATAGCTACAGTGACATAGACACTTCATGGCTAAGTGGCTGAGTCACTGTCATACAGGTTTTGATTCCCGACCGGTCAGAAGCTATTGTCTTTGAGTGGTTCCGACTAGGGGCTTTGATCCCAAGGTCGATAAGAGAATCCAGACATTAATGTATTAAGAATATGAAAAAACGTTTAAATTTGCAAAATTTATCTTGTATATATGTATATATATATATATATATATATATATATATATATATATATATATATATATATATATATATATATATATATAAGTGTGATATATTTATGCTTCTTTATTTCTCCTTGTTATTCGTGGTAATGTAATTGCTAACAGAAATAATGCTGTGTGGAAATAAAATGTTTCCCTGAGTGTTTTTCTCTGTAATAGCACATATTTTGACAATAATTACGATGAGGTGCCATGTAACCATTAGCAATTTTCATGGCCAGTATCAAAGCAGTGTTTATGAACATTGGAGATGTGGACATTAATTTCAAGCAACAAGTAAGCATATGGTAGCTAAGACGTGTAACAATAATTTTCTGAAATAGACCTCTCATTGTTTGGTTTCCTCCTGTTTTTTTTTTCATGTAAGTATTATAATACCTCAATGTTTTCAAGTTCTGTTAAACAGTTTCCAGATTTACTTACATATCTTCTTGAACCCAATACTCTAACGAATTAGAAAAAAAAAGTATTTATCATAGGGTACTGGATAGTCTAAGTGGCGATTCTAAAGTACAGCACTGTCAGGATATATTTTTCTTTTTCATACAAATTTTGTACAGCACTAATGTTTGTATTTTATGTGAGAAATAATCTCCCATGGCTAACAAAAGACTTTTATTAAACAACGGTAACCCTCCATTTCCGTAACATGAAAGGTAACCCTGGGTGAATTTCACCCGGTAATTAGATAATTAAAATAAAATACTTATCCTGAAAATTTTGTTATTTGGAACACATACGAATGAAATATAACTCCTTCTCTCTTATTGAGGCTATTATAAATGAAATCCTCCTGTAAATCATATTTTTATTTTTTTTTTTCAAAAATACAGAAAAAAAATAGACTTTTCTTGGAGTACTTTACTAATTAAATTGACCAAAAAAAAAATGATTTCCGAATTTTGTTTTTTGTTGGTGTAGAACTCTCTACTGTCATGGGACTACGTACTGGCTGAATCCCATCTCCCCAGCTCATATACAATCTGTATAGGAGACAGACAAAAAATGGTAAATATTTCAGTACATACCAAATTAATTTTTTTCTATTCAACACTTGCAGTATGGCAAATTATGCTTCAAATGACTCAAAGTACATCAATGAAACACATACAGTACTATATATACACTCACCTGTTAGATACAGTCACCACAGACTGGATACAGATGCCATCTGTGACGCGTCTTCCTATCGGACTTGACCGGGCACTCACAACAGCGCACCAATGCACCGCTGCTGGCTGAGAAAGATGTCCCTGGTGATCCTGCAGCACTGCCTGGTGATGGTACATTGCAGACAGTGGTGATCAAGGACTGCAAGGATCGGGGCAAGGGTAAATCCAGCCATGACGTGGCCCATGGGGTGATTAGGGCCTTCCCGAGCATGAATTTCTGAGAGAGCCCCAGTTGTGTTCATAAGTTCAGACAGTTCTTCATCTGTGTATGCCTTTTTCTTTATATTTCTCTCACTTTTATTCACTAAATCTTGCATGAAAAGTGAAAAAAATATTAGGCAAGGGTTTACAAAATAATACAATAATAGTAACACTGGGAGAATTCCACCCGTATGTACAACATATGGGAACAGTAACCCTGGGAGAAATTCTCCCGAAATGCGTTCTAGCCAAAAAACCAGTCGAGAGCGCGGGACCACACACCCTTCACCCATCAAGTCAGATAAGGCACTGAAGGTACTGAGCCACTGGAGTCCCTCCCCCAACCCCTTGGGGGGGTACTACGTCATTGCCAGATTCAGTCGGGTGAATATCTCCCCAGGTTTCCATTAAAGGGTTACCCCCAAAATAACCAATATATATATATATATATATATATATATATATATATATATATATATATATATATGTGTGTGTGTGTGTGTGCGTGTGTGTGTGCGTGTCTTTGTGTGTGTATGCATATTTAAAACTATATCTTAGTATGACTGGGAGAGAAAAAGAGAGATAGACGAGATGGTGTATGTGTACATGTGTATGTAATACCTGGAGATGGAATATGCTTCTCATTCATCTACAATCTTGCGAGTACCATTGAGTTCTAAAAAAAAACACCCCTGGATAGGTGTGCTGGGTCGTATACGACCCGGTGAGGTTAAAAAAAAAAAAAAAAAAAAAATTTCCCATAATTTTTCGTCTGTATTCGTTGCGCGATATCGACCTACGAGACCAGGGATGTGCAGAGAACTTTTTCAGGGCAGGGGTCAAGTGAAAAAAAGGGCAAAAATATAGAAAGGAATGAGGCTAAATATATACCGGCTCAACATTCTTTCAATTATTTTTAAACTAGCCATTAATGATTCAAGAAAGAGATAAACATGACTGATATCATAGGTACCAGTGGGCTGATGTTTTTTATGAACATAAAATCTACAGTACTGACTACTAGTAGAACTAGGAAAATTTAACAACAAAAAATTATATATATTACTTTTACATAAATGCCTGTAAGAAAATCAATCAGTATGCTCAATAAATACACTTTGCTAATAACCAGACCTCATTATTTTATATTTATAAGAGAACCCTTCTGTGTGCTATTTCTTTGAATATGCTGATAACTTCACTGTTGTTGATTGTGATATCCTTTTCAACTGCTAGCAACAAAAGATCAAATAACCTCTCCTCACTAGGAAAATTTAACAAAAAAAAATTATATATATTACTTTTACATAAATGCCTGTAAGAAAATCAATCAGTATGCTCAATAAATACACTTTGCTAATAACCAGACCTCATTATTTTATATTTATAAGAGAACCCTTCTGTGTGCTATTTCTTTGAATATGCTGATAACTTCACTGTTGTTGATTGTGATATCCTTTTCAACAGCTAGCAACAAAAGATCAAATAACCTCTCCTCACTGGACAGGCTGCACAGCTTTTTCTTCACCCGCTTGATTTTGGAGAAGGTCCTTTCCACTGTAGCAGTTGTGACGGGTACAGTGGCATAAACTGATAAGAGTTTAAGCATAAGTGGCAATATCTCCTTTCCATTGTTTTCTTCCATCAGGTTGAGCATTGTTGCTGCAGTTTTCTGTGGCAGGCAAGGAAATGAGGAATATATCTTTAATTCAAACTGTAGTTTGTCTACTTCTTCTAACTCATAAAACTAGCATAATTTTTGCTATGACTTGAATGCATCTTCATTCACAGGTTCTTTCCAGTTATCTTGGACTGTCATACAATGAAAGGCTTTTAGGATACCCCATGTTGTGTTATCTCCACCTTTAAATATTCTTTTTAGCTCTTGTGATATTGTGTCTAAAAACACATAAAATACTCTCACACGGTAGTACTCATCCAAGGATTGATATTACTGGTCCTCAGTGGCAGATGTATCACTATACTTGTATCTTTCAGGCATTTTTCTTCTTCTGCCTTGTCCAGGAATCTCAGAGGGGAGGGCGATGGCCATGGATTCAGCTCTCTCTTTAACATTGGTAAAAATCTCCTGAAACTTCTCATCATTTCTTAATTCTATCAAACTTTGTAGCACTCCATCCACAATTCTGTAGGAGGTAGCTAAATCAAAGTCTTTCTATTGTAGGGCATTAGAGGCATAGGCAGTTTCTTGAAAAACTGGGGTGGCAATCTCAAGACAAACAAGAAATTCAAAGTTAATACTTTGCAGCAATATTGAGGCATCACCTGCTGATGCATCAGGAGGATATTTTTTGCACTATCTCTTCTAAAAATGGCTCCAGTGCTTGGATGACCTTCCTCATGGTTCTAAGAGCTGATTCTCTGCAAGCCCATCCTGTGTCTGATAGCTTCTTATGTTCAAGTGGGTGGTCTTCTGGATACATTGCTTTCTGGATCTCCATGAAAGCAGCATGCCATTTTGAAGAGTTAGCAATAAAAGCACAGTTTCTCCACCAAACTGAAAAAAGTTACAAACTGAGGACTTGATTTTGCACTTTTGACTAATACTAGATTTAGGGTGTGTGCATGGCAGTGTACATAGAGTGCCTTTGGGTTTTGTCTTTGGAGTCTGGATTGTATTTCATTTTATATTCCACTCATATTTGCTGCCCCATCATATCCTTTTCCACACATATCATCTATGTTCAGGATATTTTTATTAAGCATAGAAATCACTTCTTTCTCCAGTGCTTCACCAGTTATTGATTGCACACTGAATACTTGTATGAAACATTCTTTTATTTTGAAGTCATGTGCATATCTCACAGAAAAATAGGCCTGTTTTGTATGTGATACATCAGTTGTTTTCATCTATGAGGATGGAAAAGATCTTGCTCTTGTGAATTTCTTCTGATATCACTCTTCTAACTGAAATGGCCAAAGCCTTGATCAGGTCATTCTAAGTCCTATTTGAAAGCGATGACACTTGTGGTCTTTTCAGTATTTCTTGTTTTGCTTTAATTACATCAAGGTGCAATTTAACTACACTGTCATAGTTGCTAAACAGTTCTAGAAGTTCAAGAGAATTTCCTCGATTTTCACTGATAGAACTTTCTTGGTCGCCCCTAAATGGCAAACCTTGTCTTGCCAAGTATAGAGTGATGGAGATTAACCTACATAAAATTTCTCTTTTTACTCTGCTTCTCTTTGTCTGTAGTAGCTTTTACTTCCTGATTAGCTGTTTCTAAAGCAATATCTAATGCTTGACTTTGGAACCCTTTCCATCGAATCATACCAATCATGTGAGATTCTGAACTATAGTCAAACCATTCGGTGGTGGCTGCTGAAAAAAGCTCTTTGGCAGAACTTATCGTGTCTGAGCATAAACGCTTAGTTCATTTTTCCTTGAAGGAAGTTCTCTTTAGAGACAAGTCAAAAACCTTTGAAAACAACAATAAAGGCAGATTAAGAGATTAACAGTAATACAGGGACAAGTATCCTAATTTCCCTCACCCTTTCTTTACAACTGTACATGCTGGCCCAAGATCACCTAAATAACATTAACACCTTTTATACTTACATACATACACAAAAAAAAAAAAAACACACACACACACAAACACACACACACACACACACACACATATATATATATATATATATATATATATATATATATATATATATATATATACGTATATATATATATATATATATATATATATATATATATATATATATATATATATCATCTCGAAAACTGACATCTAGGCATAAAGAATGCTTATAATGAACTTGTAAGAAGAGTTATAAAACAAAAAGACCTTTCAAATCGTTTTAAATGTTCTGCCCTTGTCAGGTACTTATCTTTCACTAATGATATTTCCGTGCGTGTGGTCTTCGGGTCACATCCGTCAATCAATGGTCTTTCGGCTTATAAGATTAGGATTTCTTAAAGGAAAAGTCAATTTAATCTTCTCTCTCTCTCTCTCTCTCTCTCTCTCTCTCTCTCTCTCTCTCTCTCTCTCTCTCTCTCTCTCTATATATATATATATATATATATATATATATATATATATATATATATATATATATATATATATATATATATGTATATATATATATATATATATATATATATATATATATATATATATATATATATATCATGTAGATTTTCCTTAGAAATTCTTTGCATCCTTTGAATATAATGTTTTCTCTACCTTCCACCAGTATTTTTTCAATGGTGAGGATTTCCTTTCATGCATAAAAGTTTAACACTGTTCTGTGATGGGCCGAGAGAAGGTTGTGACTCAAAGGCAGGATGAAAGCAATTGAGTGAACTTTATTACAGAACGCTCGTTTATATATAGATAAACCCCAGGCAAAAAGCTCACCTGTTAACAGTTAATGGTGAGAAAAACAGACATGTTATTTCAGGTTCTTATCAGTGCGAGGGGAGAGCGAAGATACAAGCATAATACATACACAAAAAATGAAATGTCGTTACTATGTACGATCGTGTGACACACGGTTGGTACAGTTCTTTAAACATATTTAAAGTCATCTAGAGCATAGAGCAGTCACAATGCGAGGATGATGCTTTGTTCTTTCTTGAAATTGAGGTTTTCCACATTCTTCTTGCGTGATTATTCGATGAACTATTAATTCAGTAACATTAGAGGCTTCAGACGGCCAGATACAGGCTTTGATTACATCAGTAAAAGGGCCGCTGTTCATCTTCATTGTGAAATACTTGAACATACTGTGTAGGTGACTGTTTCCACGAGTTGGTTAAATTTCCAATCGTTTAAGTTTGATAGCTTATGCAGTCTTAAGCACTCCATTTCATACCTCAAGATCAACCATTCTGGGTATTAAATATGGCTCTCTGATCTTTGCCTGATAAATTTACCCTTGTGACCTCCAAGACTTCAAACTCACTAGCTGCCAGTCTTATTACGACAAAAGGATAAAACTGGAAAATAACCTGGGATTATTATTTAAAAAAAAAAACAAAAAAAATTGTTGGTTCCAGTTATCATAATAGAAATGGAAACCTTGCCTCATGAAATATATATGTTTGACAAGACTAACAGAAAAGAGAGAGAGAGAGAGAGAGAGAGAGAGAGAGAGAGAGAGAGAGAGAGAGAGAGAGAGAGAGAGAGAGAGAGAGAGAGAGAGAGAGAGAATTTAACTTTGCTTAATCGTAGCCACCTTTGGTTAATCCTGTAAGATTAGTAAAAAAAAGGAACATCTGTCATAAAGCGGCTACGCTTTATCAGTTTCACTCTGTTTGGATGGCTCGTGTCTAAGTTCTCTGTTCTTTTTTCCTTAAATTGATTGAATTATTTCGACACGAGTACGCTATACACTGGGTCAGACATCGTCTCAGTGGCCACGACAGATTGGTTTTACTATAGCATGCTCCTTTATTTTCTCTGAAGCTGTCCTCCAACGGCTTGTGCCCTCTGATTTCCAAGCTACTCGGCCCCTGTACTTTTCCTCGTTCAAAAAAAGACGAAAGCTGAAGCAGAACTTGGCATCTTTCTGAGGTGAATACTCCAACCAAAAGTTTCTTTCATACCATTTCTTCTGAAACGAGCATCCCTCCATTCTTGGGATATGAAATTACTGGTTGATATGGGCTTTAATTATTGCAGAGTCTGCGACTCACTAATACATATCTTATAGATAACAACATGGGCAGGGTCATTTGGATACTGTAATTCAGGTAGCATGGAAAATGGCTCTTCAACTTTGCTCACTTCTGCTCTTGCTTCAGTCTGGGGGTCCTGTGGAGCAACTTGTTGCTCTAGGTTATCTAAACTGTCCGCTTCATTTGGCTCATCGTCTACTTCCATATCTTCAACATCTGACTCTTCACTCTCCTGAGTCTCCTACCAGCTCTCCTTCTCCTCCTTCACTTGCTCTGATGTTGAAGCTGCCATTCTCGGCTTCATCCAATCATAAAGAGTTCTGCTACCTTTAGCAGCATCTTGTCTGAACCGCTCCTACTCCCTTTTTTTACTCTCCTTCCGTGACATAATGAAGATCATTAACATAACAGAATTAGAAAATCAAGGTTCCAAGAAAAAAATCAGGAGTACCCTAAATTTCAGTCAATTACCCTAAATTTTAGGCATCAGTGTAAAATACCTATTGATAGGAAAAACACAATAAAGGGTACAAGTGATTACATACGAACAGAAATCCACATCCTTTACTCAAAGAAAGAAAAAGAAATGAATGTAGAAATTAAACTTTTTGCTATACCCTTCATACCTTTCTCACGAACACCATGAAATCACATATCTGAAACTTCTGTACATGTTGTGACATTACTGATTGCTTTCAGCATTTTGTCATCAATATTCAGTGTATGAAAAGACACTTTCAAGTCCAGTGTTTCTTATGGTATATTACATGCATTTTACCATTTGATGTTTAATTTTAAGAGAAGATCTCTCAGAAGTTTTTGTTATAATTATTTGGCTAAAAAAGCGCTCAACTGCCGCATTCAAGTATGGTAGAGAATGGAAGGGGGTATGACTAAAGCTATATTGGGAAAGCATGGCTATCCTACAACATTTTCCTATTTAATAGCATATTTCTGGACTTTGTAAAATTAAGTTGATTTGATATTTCTTCATTTAGATAAAGGAGTCTTCATTCTTCATCTACAGAATGTTTATCAGCATATTTCGCTAATACATGGGTTTTTGGACCCACAACATGATCGCCAATTCGCAGTTATCAATATTTACTCAGATAAGCATAAACATCATTAATAACACGACATAAACATGATTCTCGAATGCCAAATGGTGAAAACAAGTAAACAAAAAAAGAAAATGAGAAACGAACAGATTTTTTTCACCATCCAGTTGGATATTGTTTATTTAAAAATCGAAAACTAAATATCACGTGCAGGTCAAGAACTTAATTGGACACATTATGCAACAAATGAAATGAAACACAAGCTGTATGCGTTCCAGTCCACATTACTGTTGCCCTTTCCTTATTTTCCTCTCCAAATATATTAATTTACTCGACTCACTTGGTCCACTGTATCTCTCTCTCCCTCTTTTTGTTATAACACTTTTTATAGCTATAAAAGGAGTCAAAGCCTTAATGCAGAGGCAATACCAGTTAGAATAACTAGGAAAGTTTACTTGGCCTGTTATCAGTCTAGCTCAGCTGAGCTTGCCTTGGCCCTAGTGTTACCAGACAGTGAGACATAGTCAGCTGATCTAAGATGACCCAGTGTTGCCAAGAAATAATGCCTATTTCTACAAGCTACTGTTAATTATCATTATTATTATTATTATTATTATT
>NC_090725.1:167754090-167769090 GCF_036898095.1 Palaemon carinicauda
GGCTAGTCTTCGTATCGTTTCGGGCGTCGGAGGGCTCCTTCGGCGGTTGGCGTATGGATAGCTACCTCTCGCTGCCGTTTGTTGCTCTTCTTCTCATTGGGCGCCTTGTTTTGAGGTGGCACTCTGGATCTGCCAGGTCCCGCGGAGGCAGTGTCGCTTCCTTCGAAAAACGCCGGTTTCATGCGGTCTATTGAGACCCAGTCCTCTTGGCCATGCACGTCGAGAAGGAAGGCATTCGTCGTTTTACTGATGACTCGGTAGGGGCCGCGATACGGTCTGGTCAGCGGCTGTCGGTGAGCGTCGACGCGGACGAAAACATATCCGCAGTTGTCCAGGTTCCTCGGCTTGAAGTGCTTAGTTCTGTCCTGGTAAGTTTTAAGACATGGCCTGAACTTCCTGGCGATGTCCCTAGGTGATCCAGCAGCGTGTCATTGGTTGATGTGGGAAAGAATTCGCCGGGAACTGTGAGCGCCTCTCTGTAAACCTTTTCAGCGGGCGATGGCTCGCCATCTGCACGAGGGGTGGTGTCCCAAGGAAGGAGTGATTTCCAGTCCGCGTTGGTGCAGCTCGCCATCAGGGACGCCTTGAGGGTGCGATGAGTTCGTTCGACCATGCCGTTTGCTGCAGGGTTGTATGCCATGGTGCTGTGGAGTGTCGTCCCCATCAGGTTTGCCAGAGCGAGCCATATCTCTGACAGGAAAACGGGACCTCTCTCCATCGTGATGTCGTCAGGAACGCCAAATCTGCTCACCCAGCTCGACAAAAGGGTTTCGGCGCATGCTTGGGTCATAGCTTCGGTCATCGGTGATGCATCCAACCACCTCGTGGAGCGATCGATGATAGTCAGCAGGTAGCGAGCAGATCCCAAAGGCGGCAAAGGTCCCACGACGTCAATGTGGATGTAACCGAAACGCCTTTTCGGTTGGGGAAAATCACCTATCCCCGATTCGGTGTGACGGCTGATCTTGCTTGTCTGGCAATTGATGCATGTCTTCGCCCATTCCCGGGCGTCCTTTTTGATCCCTGGCCAGATGAACTTCTCAGACAGGAGGCGAGCAGTGGTGCGTCCCGAAGGGTGTGAAAGTCCATGGATGATGTCGAATATCTTCCTTCTGCAGGAAGCGGGAATCCAGGGACGTGGGCGGCCGGTGCTGGTGTCGCAGAGGATGGTTACTCCTGCCGGCCCGAGGGGAATTGCAGTTATGTTGAGCGTAGATGGCCCCGTCAGGTGATCCTGTGCCTCTTGGTCATTGCGCTGCTCGGATGCGAGGTTGGCGTAGTCAATTCCCAGGTGAATTGCGTCGATTTCAATTTTTGAAAGGGCGTCTGCGACTGGGTTTTTCTTTCCAGGAACGTAGCTTATGGTGCACCCGATTTCGGCGATTGCTGCGAGATGGCGTTGTTGTTGAGAGGACCATACGTCTGTCGATTTTGTGAAGGCGTGTACGATGGGTTGATGGTCCGTCGCAATGGTGAAGGGTGTGCCATCCAGGATGTACCTGAAGTGGCGGACGATGAGGTAGACGGCGAGGAGCTCCCTGTCGAAGGTGCTGTATCTTGTTTCAGCGGGTTTCAGGTTTCTGCTGAAGAATGCCAACGGTCGTGGAGAACCATCGACGAGCTGTTCCAACAGAGCTCCACAGGCGACGATGCTGACGTCGGTCGTCAGTCGCAGAGGGGCGTTGTCGTCGAAGTACGCCAGGGTGGTGGCGTTTACGAGGGCGTCCTTTGTCCTAGTGAATGCGTGTTGTTGTGGGGAACCCCACTCAAGTTTCTTCGCCTTTCCCTTCAGGACGTTGTTGAGGGGGGTCAGGGTCTGTACGATGTTGGGATGAAGCGCCTGTAGTAATTGACCATCCCCAGGAACTCCTGAAGTTGACGGGTGGTCGTAGGTGTCAGAAACTTCCTGATGGCGTCCACCTTGGTTGTCATGGGTTTTACCCCGCTCGAGGACACGCGATAACCGAGAAAATCCAGCGCCGAACGTGCATTTATCGGAACGTACAACCAGGCCATTCTCCTGCAGGCGTTTGAGAACGGCATGGACGTGCCTCCGGAGTTCCACCTTGGTCCATGAGAATATCAGGATGTCGTCGACGTAGCAGACGCAGAATGGTAGGTCACCCAGGATGCTATCCATCAGGCGTTGGAAGGTCGACCCCGCATTGCGTAGACCGAAGGTGTAGGATCCGAACGGTGTCACAATGGCAGTCTTCGGAATGTCCTCTGGAAATACGGGGACCTGGAAGTAAGACTTGAGAAGGTCCATCTTGGAGAAGTGTTTCGCGCCATGCAAGGCATTCGTCAGGTCCTGCATGTTGGGAAGAAGGTAGTGGTCGGGCGTTGTGATGAGGTTGAGGCGCCTGGAGTTGCCGCAAGGTTTCCAAGTCCCATCAGGTTTCTTTACCATGTGGAGGGGAGATGCCCAGGGGCTCGATGCTTTCTTACAGGTACCCATGCGTTCCATGTCCTCAAAGGCGCGTTTGCCGTCCCTCAGCTTCTGGGGCGGGAGGCGGCGGAATTTGGCGTGTGTAGGAGGTCCCGTCGTCGTGATGTGGTGGTAGATCCCGTGCTTGGAGGGGGATCCCGGCGATTGGCGTAGCTCGGGCTTGAAAACGTCGGAAAATTCCTGCAGAAGGTCGGCATAGGGGTGCGTCATTACAGCAGATACGGACATTGTGGCAGGGCCGGCTCTTAGGGCGCAGAACTGGCAGGGTCCTGTGTCGATGAGGCGTTTCCCAGCAACGTCGACGAGTAGTCCGTGGTGAGCGAGGAAATCTGCACCGAGGAGGGGGCGACTGACGTCAGCGATGGCGAAGGGCCAGGAATACGAACGGCCCATGATAGATATCCTGAGGACCCTAGTCCCATAACACTGTATGGGAGACCCGTTGGCGGCGACGAGCGAGGGGGCGTCTTTGCTGGGACCACGGTCTAGGTCGGCTTGTGACGGCGGGAACTTTGACTGCATAGCGGCGGTGTCGACCATAAGTCTATGGTTGGAGACGGTGTCGAGGATATAAAAACCATTCTTGCTTTGGTTTCCTGCAGCTGCGATGGTGGTAGGTGGTTTCTTCTGGCGTCACCTTCTAGGGAAATTGCATGGTGCCCTACATTTCTTTGCGTCGCTGCCGAACTGCTGATGGTAGAAACACCATGCTGGATTAGGCCTAGGGCTCGGACGTGTCGGTTGCGGTGGTTTCCTCATTGCCAGAGCGTTGATCTCGTCATCGTTGTTAGGAGGCGTTGCTGAAGAGTCTATGGAAGAGCAGCTGAAGGAGGAGAACGAAGACGATACTGATGATGATGCTCCGAGGCGGGATGCTTTGGAAGCCTTGTGGAGCTTCTGAGCCTTCGACAGGAGTTCGTTCATCGGAAGCGTGTCGGCCTCCGTCAATTGGGCCCTTACATCCTGCGGCAGACGTCGAAGGAAAATCTCGCGAGATAGGCTAATCTCGCGCCGTCGGCCGTTGCTGTCAGTCTCGGGAAGCATTAGCAGGCCGGTCAACTCGTCCTATGCCTCGACAAGAGAGGTGTCACCCATGGGTTTGCCGGTGGGATCCAAGACCTTCTGTTCCCTTGCTGAAACAGAGAGTTAGTAAATACCAATTGGTTTCATTCTCAGGTCGTCGTAGGAAACTTGGCCAGCCTGGGCGTCGAGCCATGGGGAAATCTTGTCGAATACCTCCTCTGGAATGGAGGTGAGAACGATGTCGGCCTTGGCGCAGGAGTCCCTGAGCCTAGCGACTCAGAAGAGTAAGTCTGCTCTCAGGAACCAGGAAGCGGTGTTGTGTTGAGAAAACGGCGGCAGTTTGACTTTGGGCGTGGAGGCGAGGCCGTTGGGCGTGATGGGCGAGTTGAATCCACCATTGTGGTCAGTCAACGAGTCGGCGAAGAGGTGAGAAGTTGAAATGTTGGATAAGCTCATCCTAATGCCTTACAAACGCACTAAGGTGTGGGATAACCAATAGCCGAAACTCACGTCTAAGGCAACGGAGTAAAAAAAGGTAGCACGGCCGTAGTAAGTCCGTTAATGGCAAAGCCAAAACCGCTGATGCTACTTCAACTCCGGGGTCACCAGTTATAAGGACAGTGAGACGAGCTATCACCAACAACTGACGGTTTATTCAAACAGGTGCGAGAATATATTACAAGGTGCGGACGGTAATGTAGCATGCGCGCTGGCGCCAATCTGGCTAGAACCAACCGCCACAAAAAGTGTGTTTCTTCACACGTACAAATACTCGAAATACAAGTTAATGAAATAATGCAATGTAATGAGAAATACATGAAATTCTAGCTCTGAGGGAGCAGAACAAATATATACAATTAGCCACAGTGTGGCGAAAGGAGAATTCAAATGAGATGGAGAGTTTGATGAGAATGCTGAACGACGGAGGGAGCGATGTCCGTACGAGGTATTTAACCCTGGAAAGGTACGGTGGGTCGTCCGCGACCCCGAGCGTCAAAAAAAAGAGGTTTTTCTCATGTGACTCGCCCCCGTGACTGAATTTGTGGGTGATCGATCTGCAGTAGGTGTCTCCCCTACACGCTCTAGTAGTGTCTAGATGTGCATTGCTGTAGCTGTACTCCTTCCCCGATTTCTGAGACGCGTCGGGATCGAGCGCGACCGAGTTTACCCTTCTAAGGTAATTTGCATAATTATCAAAGTTATTACGTATTATGAAATTGTCGTAGAATGGTGCAACTTGTATAGGTTATCAGTTGTGGAAAGTCTTGGTGGATTGTTTGGCTACCATGTGCATGATTTTTTTTTTAGTTAAAATGTCGTTCATCACCACGAGGACCATTTTACCGCGACTGCCCCTTTTTCATTTTTTTTCATTTTTTTGCCAAGTCATTTTTCTGTAAGATATTGCCAAATAGTGTCGTAAAACTTTTGCTTTTTTAGTGTTGGAAAGTGTGTCTAGATGATCTGGCTACCCATGCGTGACTTTGATTTTGTCAGCTACGACGTAGTTATTGGTATATTGGGTATTTAACTGCGGTTGCCAATTTCTGTTTTTTTTCAATATTTGTAAATATTTACTACGTAGTAAGGAATTGCCGTATATTATTGATTTTTTTTTCATGTTTATGTGTTAGAAAGTGTGCCTTGATGGTTGGGCTAACACGTGCATGTCTTTTTTTTATCTGAGATGCCGTATATTAGAATGTTGGGCCTTTTACCATGAGTGCCCCTTTTTAATTTTTTTTCATTTTTTTGCCAAGTCATTTTTCCGTAAGATATTGCCAAATAGTGTCGTAAAAATTTTGCTTTTTTAGTGTTGGAAAGTGTGTCTAGGTGATCTGGCTACCCATGCGTGACTTTGTTTTTGTAAGATACGTCGTAGTTATTGGTATATTGGGTATTTAACTGCGGTTGCCAATTTCTGTTTTTTTTCAATATTTGTAAAAATTTACTACGTAGTAAGGAATTGCCGTATATTATTGATTTTTTTTTTTTCATGTTTATGTGTTAGAAAGTGTGCCTTGATGGTTGGGCTAACACGTGCATGTCTTTTTTTTTTATCTGAGATGCCGTATATTAGAATGTTGGGCATTTTTCCGCGAGTGCCCCTTTTTATTTGTTTTGCATTTTTTTGCTTAGTCATGTTACCGTAAGGAAATGGCAAGTAGTGTCGCAAAACTTATATTTTTATAGTGTTGGAAAGTGTTTCTAGATGATCTGGCTACCCATGCCTATCTTTTTTTTTAGCCAGATATGGTGTATATATAGGTATGTGTTTGATTTTCCTGTGATTGCCATTTTTTCGTTTTTTCCCATTTCTTTCAAAATTACTACATACTAAGGAACTATCACAGAGTAATGATTCATTTATATGTTTATTTGTCGGAAAATGTGCCTTGATGGTTTGCCTAGCACGTGGCTGAAATTTTTTTTTTCTGAAATGCCGTATATTAGAATGGCCATTTTTCCGCGAGTGCCCCTTTTTATTTGTTTTGCATTTTTTTGCTTAGTCATGTTACCGTAAGGAATTGGCAAGTAGTGTCGCAAAACTTATACTTTTATAGTGTTGGAAAGTGTTTCTAGATGATCTGGCTACCCATGCCTATCTTTTTTTTAGCCAGATATAGCGTATATATAGGTATGTGTTCGATTTTCCGGTGATTGCCATTTTTTCGTTTTTTCCCATTTCTTTCAAAATTACTACGTACTAAGGAACTATCACAGAGTAATGATTCATTTAGATGTTTATTTGTCGGAAAATGTGCCTTGATGGTTTGCCTAGCACGTGGCTGAATTTTTTTTTCTTCTGAAATGCCGTATATTAGAATGGCCATTTTTCCGCGAGTGCCCCTTTTTATTTGTTTTGCATTTTTTTGCTTAGTCATGTTACCGTAAGGAATTGGCAAGTAGTGTCGCAAAACTTATATTTCTATAGTGTTGGAAAGTGTTTCTAGATGATCTGGCTACCCATGCCTATCTTTTTTTTAGCCAGATATAGCGTATATATAGGTATGTGTTCGATTTTCCGGTGATTGCCATTTTTTCGTTTTTTCCCATTTCTTTCAAAATTACTACGTACTAAGGAACTATCACAGAGTAATGATTCATTTAGATGTTTATTTGTCGGAAAATGTGCCTTGATGGTTTGCCTAGCACGTGGCTGAAATTTTTTTTTTCTGAAATGCCGTATATTAGAATGTTGGGCATTTTTCCGCGAGTGCCCCTTTTTATTTGTTTTGCATTTTTTTGCTTAGTCATGTTACCGTAAGGAATTGGCAAGTAGTGTCGCAAAACTTGTATTTTTATAGTGTTGGAAAGTGTTTCTAGATGATCTGGCTACCCATGCCTATCTTTTTTTTTAGCCAGATATGGCGTATATATAGGTATGTGTTCGATTTTCCTGCGATTGCCACTTTTTCGTTTTTTCCCATTTCTTTCAAAATTACTACGTACTAAGGAACTATCACAGAGTAATGATTCCTCTAGATGTTTATTTGTCGGAAAATTTTGTTTACTTCTTTTTTGATTGAATATCATCAAATTTTTTTAGGTAAAATATTATATTGTTTTACATTTTTTTTTCGATTTTATTTCACTTCAAAAAAATTTTTTTGGGTCAGAATTTTAATTTTATAGTCGTAAAATAATCGACAATTATCCAGCAACCCACCATACAATTTTTATGCATATCCAAGAATAATTAGATTAGTAAATAACACCTTGAAATTGACATACCCTTCCTACATTTCAAGTGGCAGATTAGGGAGTCTGAGTCAGTGTGGTTGGCGGCCATTTTGTGGACATATCCGAAGCGTAAGTTGCCCTATCTATATATATTCTTGTTCCCTATAGAATTTGTGATATTTTGGTATATTTTTACCTGCATAAATATCATATTATATATTAAATATATGTATTTTTTTACGAAATTTCTAAGTACTCAAAAAATTACCTTTAGATATGGCCCCTGATATAAATGTAATTTACAAAATAATGAAGATTTTTTTTACATATTTCTATTTTAGGATAACATATGTTTATTCCCTAAAAAAATTAGCCACTTCCTATTTCATTTGGGTACCCAAAAAAATTCATGAAATTTGGACAAATTATTTTGGCCAAAAAAAGTTACCCTTTTTTTCTCATTTCAGATCTTCACCTCCATGGGTCTGACTTCATCCAAAATACATCAAGATGTGTCCTAAACATTCAAGAATCAATTCCTAAAAGGATTTGTGTATATATGCATAAACTTTTTTTTTATGAATTTTTATGTAAGGTCTTTTTTTCTACTTAATTTTTTAAAATATTCATAATAAATAGTTATTCTGCAGATGAGTAGTATTTATCTTTACAGTTGTTTTAAGCATTCATTGAAGTTTTTTTTGGCAAAAGAAAAACGGAGGTTACTGCAAAAACTGATTTTTCAAGAATTTTTTTTGGCGTCGGGGTCGAGCGCGTCCGAGTATACCCTTAAAGGGGTGTCCGAGGAGCGTACCTATCCAGGGTTAAAGGCAATGACTCCAATAGAGGGAATACTTAAAGGAATGAAAAGGCTAATAATTTTTCACTCTCATCTCAGACTTACTCGTAACCTCAGCATTAAATCTGCTGTTATTAGTCCTGTAAGAATGTTGAGGTAGTTAAATTACCTACTGTGTATCGAAAGGCCTCAGGGAGAAAGCAGCCATACACCTATGGATCACATCACGTAGGTGATGGGTGGTGAAGGTCTTCTGACGTTTCCAGATGCCTTCCTGGAGATCCTGCAACACAGAGAAGTTTCTTCTAAAGGCCAGAGGGGTGCTAACATATATGTCGTTGTGGAATTTCCTTGTGAATATTCTGAAGGAGGAAGCGACAAAGTTCGAGAGAGAACTTTTATCAGCCAAAAGACTTATTTGTCCTTCCCATACTAATGAAGAGATGCTTCAGATCAGGTCTGGGTGACCTAGTACACTTGAGGGAGAATCTCAGCACCCTTACAGAACAAAGTAAAAACTGATCAAGATGTTCAGTTACTTCTTGAAGGCTTTAAACCTGAAAAGATAAAAACCTTAAATTTTATAATGCTGGCTTCGGGGTCCTGGTTATGAACTCAGGCATGAAGGAGAGAGAGGCCGGCCTGTACCCTCTAAAATATTAAAAGAAAGCTCATGCAGTTCACTAACCTACTTAGCCAAGGCTAAGGCAAACAGAAACACCATCTGCAGGGTAAGGTCCCTATTGGAGGCGCGCCTCAACGGCTCATGTAGAACCCTTTAAAACCTTTACAACATTGCAAGAGGGGGGAACTCACTTCAATTGGAGGACAGGTCTTCTCAAAGCTCCATATGAGCATGGAGATTCCATCTGAAGAAGAAATATCTACCCCCGATGTTTTTCCTTACGGAGGTGAAACAAAAAGTCAGTAATCAACGGAGAGGAGAGACACCCCTCCTGCAACAACAACCACAGAAGTTGGGCCACTTGGCCTGATAGATGGCCATTGAGGAATTGCAGAGGTATTAAGATATTTGTTTTGTAGTCTATCGAGAAGAGCCTTTCAGAAAGAAGATGCTGGAAGATGAAGGGGCCTCAATACTCCATGAAAAAGCCTGACGTGTAGGTGTTGTTACAGGTCTGGGCTGCGAGAAAGTTCTCTCTTAGAGTCTGCTAGCAGAATAAGGTCTGCATACTACTATATGTGTGGCCACTTCTCAGCTACTAGCAACATGTACAAGTCCGGTGTTGTTCGAGCCTGGTTCAGGACCCTTCTTAGTAAGAAGACTGGCAGAAAAGCATAAGTGTCAAGTCCTTCCCATGAATGCTGTAACACATATGTGATTGCTGCAGCTGGATCTGGCACTGGAGAGCAATTAACCTGAATTCTGTTGTTCAAAGCCTTAGCAAAGAAGTTGTTTGATGGAGAACCTCACAAAGTCAGGATCTTCATCGTTAGCTAGGAACACTAAGTCATTTGACCCCAACGACTTGTGTCATCCTACTAAGCCTGTCCGTCACTAGATTTTTACTGCCCAGGATGAGAACGTGGCAAGAGAGAGATCGCGTTGGCCTCTGCTCACCCAGGGGTCGAGAGTCTTTACTGCTAACTGGTTCAGTGGGTGGGACATCGTTCCTCCTTGTTTGAAGATGCAGGAAACTGTTAGGAATAATTTCCTAATCTCCATAGTCATGTGTTCTACATTTTTTTATCATGAATCATAGATCGAGTAACAGACATTGCCAATTTTTAATAATAGCAATACACCAGGGTGGCTATTCTCAAGATTTATGAGAAAGATATCGTACAAGATTAGGTACCTGGCATAGTTTATACAATCAAAGGAGAAAAATAAATCTACCTTGTCTGTCATGAAATTTTAGATAATTTCTCTTCATAGCATAGATTATCATAAAGATTCACCGAGCATGATCCCAGAAATGCATTCAAAATATAACTGTGTTGCCTAACATTCCTTTTCATATCTTATCTTGAAATGTCAGGTAACCATTTAAAAATATTCATTAACAAAAACCACTTGACTCATTGTTGGGATATATGAAATTTATTTATAGTATGGCCAAATCAAGTGAGATGATAAAGAGAGAGAGATAAACAACACTACATCGGGTCTGAAAAAGATAGTAGATAATAACCTCCGTAATCTTCAAATGATTCTTATTTAGTTATTATGATTAGATAAAAGGAACTTTCCTCTTTTTACGTCTGTTATGATTTTTTTTTCTTGTTTGTGAAACAACTAAATATTGTCAATCAGCTTAACATATACTCACTAGAAACTAAAGGGAAATGGTCTCCCTGTTAAGTTAAACTATTTTTTGCTTTCAGTCTTCGCTTTGTGCAATTCCCGCCGTGCAGACCATTCTTCTCTTGACCCACGTAAAACTTCATCATGGTCTCTTTCCAATCTGCTTTTAGCCTTGACTCAGTGATCGGGTAGAACTTCCATAAAAAAAAAAAAAAATGCCACTCTTAATGTCACAGCTGTAATCGGGTTATAGGATTTATGGAATTGCTACGTGCTTTATTGAATTATAACAATTAGGATTTTAAAATAATTTTTTATCTAATTCTATTTATTTATCTGTATTACGACCAAAAATAGACCTCATGACATTTACAAATAAGATCAACCTAACTGGACAATAACAAAGGAGTAATCAGATTATATGCATTTAACACAAGAAGAAATTAATTTTTCTGTTCCACTGTTAATGAGCCATGAGACAAATTACTTCACATAGACAACTAACTGAAACAGTTCTAGATATATTTAGACTGTTCAATGGCTAACTTTATTGCAAAATAAACTGAAGTAAGAGGTAGTAAAATCATAATTTTCTTATGAAGATTCAATGTCTGCATCATAATAGAGGCAATTGTCCTCTTATTTCTTTCACTTAAATCTTACGAATATCAAAATTTTCACACGAGAGTGCATCTGTTTGTGTAAATCATGTTATTTTGCCTGCATATACATTTTGTATCATTGCATTTCTAGCATGAGCAAGAGGGTATCTCCAGTGTCTGCAAGCAGATATAAAAGTGCAGTATATAGAAATAAATTCTAAATATAAGAAAAGGTAGAATAGTTAGCATATAAACTTATGATTGAGAAGATATAATCCAAACTAATGCAGTACGCATTTTCGTTCAATTTGGATTTCAGTGTTCTGAAAAAATTTGATCGTTGACAAGGATCACATCATCACTTGATTGTTGCTGGAAGACCTGATGATATTCAAATTCCCCCACCTCACCTAGATCTGGGTTACATATTATCCAGAGGATGCCCAGCCTGCTATCTAGAATGCACCATGCATCCTCCTTAGGATCTTCTACATGTATGAACTGACTCTATGATTTTTTTTCCACATTAAAGCTTGATAATTATTTCTGCGGCAAGAAGCTATTTGCAATATTAGCCCTATTAATAATACATGCTATACTTTACAATATCTGCATTAAGAAGTAAACCATCCAGGTGTTTAGCATTGTACCAACCGTGTGTCACACGATCGTACATAGTAACGACATTTCATTTTCTGTATATATTATGCTTGTATCTTCGCTTTCCCCTTGCACTGATAAAGACCTGAAATAACATGTCTGTTTTTCTCACCGTTAACTGTTAACCGGTGAAATTGTCTGTTATGTCTTTTATGCCTTTTTTGCATGGAGTTTATATATATATATATATATATGTATATATATATATATACATATATATATATATATATATATATATATATATATATATGTATATATATATATATATATATATATATATATATATATATATATATATATATATTTATATATATACATATATATACAGTATATATATATATATATATATATATATATATATATATATATATATATATATATATATATATATATATATATATATATATAGGAATACATTTAGGATACAAAGTATTTTATCATACTGCCAAATACCAAAAAGATATTTGTTAATATGTGAAGTTGAATGGGATTTTAAAGCAAATAGAATTTGTAAATAATCTTCATTTTCTTCAGTACAATATAGTTCATATAATCTCATATTATATAAATGATTTAGAATAAAAAATCTCTTTCTCACGGAAGAATAAGGAATCTATATATATTGATTTCGTATTTTTCGAGCTAGGTTTCCATAAGATTTATATTGGTGATAAATGAATGAATTTTTTTTTTTATTTCCCATTTTGACTTTCATAATGATAACTAGATTTTTAAAAAATAAAACAAAATGGTAAGTTGAAACCATTTAATGAATGATAAAATTATACAGGATAATAATAATAACGTAGGAGAGAAAATTCAAGCAGAAAAAAAAAATATTTAGCTGTAAGTTTAGATAATGCATATTACTTGGAACTTGCAGATCTTAACACTTGTACATTTCAAAACCATATACAATTATGTATCCCTATGTCTGGATTTTTCTCTATTGATGGACAACCCAGCTATTTATCTGCATTATTTATGAATATACCGTTTCCAAAGGCATATCTTACCTATTCCCAAAAATAGAATGTACACCATCTAACAAACCTCATGGTTGACTAAATTGCAACCATCACCAGTCGACGAGAATGGTTATATGGTGTGCCATTCTCCAGACAAAAAAAAAAAAAAAAGCTGGTAATAATCATGATCAATGAAAAGAAAAAAAAACAACAAAAAATATATTTGGAGGTTGATAAAAAAAGGCAGCCTACTTCATGTATTTATTGTATTTATCTTTTTGATAACAGATTCAAGAGCTTTTTTGTTCTTGAAATATTTTTTAAACATCATAATTCTGGACTCTAATCTAACATTATCTGCCTTTAGATTTCCATACTCTTTCTTTAATTTTTCCATTTCTGAACGTTGGAATTCACATGTTGTCATGATATGAATTTTTTTATCATTAGGTGGAATAATAACCACCTGTGGACCTTTTGATAAGTCAATGTAAAATACATTTGGTTGAGGCGATGGATTATCCCCTTTTTCTGACGAGTGCTTTTTCCTCTCAATCGCTTCTTTTTGCTGTAGTTTCTTCATAAACTGTTGTTCTGACAAATGCTGCTCCTGGGAATTATCTTTCTTTTTCCTTTTAGATTCTTCTTCAATATGTGATCCTTCATATGGTCTTTTCCAAAGACAAATAGGAATTTGTCTAGGTACAAAAACTCTACTTGCAATACTTGACACATTTCCCAAGTCGATGATTGTTGGTTTCGCTTCACGGTCAATACCACCACGTAATGGCATACGGACTAAAGAACGTACAAGTTGACCACCTGTAGGATATGAATGTACCATGTCGTCTACTCTTGTGTTGGTAACCCCAGTGATGTTGTTGATGTGTCAGTCAGTGGCTTTATATAGTGTGACCAAAACGTTTTGTGTTCTTTCATATCAATTATTAATATTATTTCTTCGCTAGTGGGTAATATTTTTTTAACGCTCACTCGCCACATTAAAGGAGCTTGAAAATGATGATTATCATCATTTTTTCTACTTAGTTTGTCTAAATATAAAATGGCATCAATTTCTACGGTTTCCTTCTTCTATGACGAAGATTTTGACGAAGTAGATTTTAAGTCGTCTTCGTGTGAAGAATTATCTGAAGAGGCAATAGAGGAAGGAGATCAAAATGAGAAATTGAGAATAACTCAGAAAAAGAAATATCAACATCACCATCATCATTAGAAACAGAAAATAAACCACATCGAATCAAAGATGAAGAAGAGGAAATAACGGAGAATAAACTACAAATCAAAGATGAAGAAGAGGAAATAACGGAGAATAAACCACAACAAATCAAAGATGAAGAAGAGGAAATAATGGAGAATAAACCACAACAAATCAAAGATGAAGAAGAGGAAATAACGGAGGAAAAATAATCTGTATTATGAAGCGATATTTTTAAAAAAAAAATATAGAAAAGAGTGAAGTTATTAAACAAAAAATAGATGATAATCAAGCCAATCATCATCAAAATGATAATACTAATTCTACTACTGATGATCCGTTCTTTGTGGTTTTAGAAAAAGAAGATAAGATTATAAAACTTACCCTTTCGTATACTGAAAATTTTACTGTGTATGATGTATATACTAATAAAAATCTTAATTCAAATAATATGCTGCTTAATGTTAAGAAAATTTAATTAAAATGAATCTGTAAAAATTAAACTAGTAAAGAAGAAATATATTATGAAGTTCAAGGGGATCAATTATATAATAATCAAGGCAATCAATGTTTCAGACGCTTTATCCAGCTTCATTTGATATAGAAAATTATCTATCAATGCAAGATAAAAAAAACCTATACCACATCCACATTATCAAAGTACCAGCTCGAGATATTTGACAGGTGACAAGGGAAAATTTAAATTTATAGTTGGAGGACAGCGTAAAATAGTTAATGCACTTCAAGATAAATATGGAGTATATATCAATATTCCCTCTATTAATCACAATAGTAATGTTATTGAAATAAGAGGGATTGATGATGGAAGATTGGAAGAAGCTGAATTTGATATAGAAAATCGACTAAGATGTAATTATAAAGTTAATTACTAACACATTAAATGTATTTAGAAATGTAACCTTTTTGATATTTTTTTTAATTAGTTTTAACTAAAATATAATATGTATTTTTAGTTTTATAATGAATTTCTTTTTCTATAGGTAAAGCAAAAGTTTCTTTTGTCTTGGGGGAAATATATTTACAAGATATGTCAACATAAAGAATAAAAAAAACAATTTGATGAGCAGTAGGGACAATTGTATTTTTTAGTATTATTGTAACAGAAGCAATAAACGGATTTTAAGTGAAGCAAAAAATCTATTTTTGGGCGAGATGGCCATGACGTCCTTATGGAAGGTTCCTTTAGTAGCTAACTAAATAACACATGCCCAATGAACGACAGCGCCCATGGCAACACCGGTAACCAGGGTAGACCCAAATCACAATTAATACACAAATTTCATTGTGAGGCAAGAACTAATTATACATA
>NC_090725.1:167779216-167791716 GCF_036898095.1 Palaemon carinicauda
ACTGTTATTAACACACATTGAGTATGTGTTGTTTGAGATGTTGATTCTTGAATTAAAGTCAAGCATGGTAACTTTAAAATGGTTTATTCTCTAAAAACAACAGTGTTAAACATCTCCATCATAGGAGTATAGCTGGTTTGGTCGGATGACCAATTCAGGTGAAGTATAGATAAGAACTGCCTAAAATGTCGATATCACAGATATCGTATATTTACTTGTCTCAGCATTTAAACACAATCTGTAAACTTTACATCTGTCTAGGAAGACACCTGCATCCGGTGACGACACAATCTTTTACACGGTATGCATTTGTGTTTATGCTTCAGAAAAATGTTACATTGCTGAGAGATGCAAAATGTATCCTGTTATGATTTTGTCTGACTACAGCAAATCTCACGCTAGCTTCTTCTTCCACAATGACATATTACGTCATGTGTTTTAAAAATGTAATAACTAACTATCACATTAGCTCGGCCAGCTATCTCAATTTTTTTTTTCTAAAAATTTAACAACACGCCAAAATATGTTTACTAGGAGTGAGACTGGATATATGTGTCATTATTTGTTTAACTTTAGCCATAAGCAAATGAGGACAAATGTCCAAATAGGCACATCAAAAAAAATAATAACAATAATGCATATGAAAAGATATTACCAAAGCAAAGAAAAAAAAATGCACAATAAATACAGATCACATATATGGTACATTGCTAGCAAGTGATTATATGGTACCAAAAAAAATACTGATATACATATGATTCGGTAACTTGTTAAAGAATAATTGTTACCTTTGTCAGAAACATTGATTAACACAATACGGTAATTAATAAGAATATTGGTTACCTTGGTAAAGATTCAATTTTAGTGCACAAACACGAATTCCTGGTAGGCACACGTACCACGGTTTCGTACATATATATACAGTATATATATTTATATATAGGGCTTATATATTTTATTAGATGCCCATAGATTCTGTTTTTTTTATTTTTTTTCTCTCCTTTCTTTTAACATTGCGGCTTATATATTTTATTAGATGCCGAGAGAAAAAAATGATATATTTTTTTAAATGTTTTTTAAATGTATTTTTAACAATGCAAATGTTCTTTAGTTTCTTCAATTACATTTTACTAGCGTACTAACTGCTTTTCGTACAGACGCTATTCCCAGATAATTTTACTCCTTTTAGCGAATGAGGTGGCCACTTCAAACAGCTTTAAACTGAATTAAATAAGGAGTTTTGTCTGGACATGGCAAAACGTTTCATTTTAGCTGCAAACTGTTCCTTAACCTACGCCAAATAAGGATGTTCACGGCGATAAATATCATCACCGTCACAACTGTTCCTGCTAGTAGTATGGGGTGAAGAAATTCCTTATAAGTCGGTGACAGGTGGTCCATCTCGGTCAATTTCATCAACCGCTTGGCTACCTGTTTGTTGTATGGGAGAGGTAGTGATGGCATTGTAGAAGTCCACGTGAAGGTCGCGAAGTAGGCTCGTTCTCTGATGATGGTCTTTATCCCGGTCACCATGGAATTAGGGGAAGTCCCGATACAACCATCTGCTGCAACAAAGATTTTTGCATAGGCGTGGATCCGTCCGGGCATGATACATTGAAGCCGTCCTTGTCGTATCGTATCCACGAGCCGTTGTTCAGTCTGCAATTGAACTCATTACTGTCAAAGGGATAAAGCTTATCCAGACAATTTTCACTTGTATGGGAGAGAGCACCGTCTAGCACTATACCTAACTCGCATGAATCCATTAAGTTTTTATGGAATTCAAATGAGTCAGCTGTACATATTTTTCTATCCATTGCGTCTGAACAGTGAGTTAATTGATTTAAGTCTTTAATGACCGTATATGTTTCCTTGTCTGGGGAAATCAATACGTGTCCTGTCAAACTGGATATTACTGGATTTGAGTGATTCGTCATGAAAGTCGGAAATGGTGATATCCTGGAAGATTGACAGGCATCAGAAGAATCAAAGGGAATTGTAATCATAATCTTGTTATTTTCAATGCTTACTGTAATTAGGCTGTAATTTAATTCTAACCTACGTGCGTCTAACAAAGGAACATAGCCTAGTTTCTCCCGTCCGTTCTCCAGAACTAACTTTAAGTATTTTATAGGCAACAAATGGGGCGACAGTACACCTTTAGTTGCTAACGTGATAGCTTCTACATAATCTTTTGATTTCTCAATGAAATGTGCAATTCTGTTATGTATGTGATCTATTTTTGAATCATAGTACGTTAACGTTGCCAACAAATCCTGTACTTCCATAATCTGACTGATATTACTGGAATGTTCATTTACTAAATCCATAATTTGATTGATTGAAGCTAACTGATTCCTTAGTTCTGACATAATCAATTCATCTTCATGAGTCAAGAACTCAATTTTCTTAATTTGATTACTAATCTTAAGACGATTGGAAATTCCTAAACCTAAACTTGCAATAGACCCAAAGATGTTTAATGCAGCAAAAATAAACGGGTTTCGTCTTTCTTTATGTTCGTGCCCTACAGTCCACATCAAAAGGTCACGAGCCAAAGATTCTGTCTCGTAAGTCTTATTTTGCAAGTCATCAGATAGCATCTCTGCAACTTTTAGTGTCGATCCAAGCGAACTCTCTGTAGTCAAATGAAAATGTCTTCTATGCAACTCATCTAATGAGACAGCAAACCTTGAAATGGCGCTTTTTAACCCTGGATAGGTACGCTCCTCGGACACCCCTTTAAGGGTATACTCGGACGCGAACGACCCCGACGCCAAAAAAAATTCTTGAAAAATCAGTTTTTGCAGTAACCTCCTTTTTTCTTTTGCCAAAAAAAAACGTCAATGAATGCTTAAAACAACTGTAAAGATAAATAATACTCATCTGCAGAAAAACTATTTATTATAAATATTTTAAAAAATTAAGTAGAAAAAAAAAAGACCTGACATAAAAATTCATAAAAAAAAGGTTTATACATATATACACAAATCCTTTTAGGAATTGATTCTTGAATGTTTAGGACACATCTTGATGTATTTTGGATGAAGTCAGACCCATGGAGGTGAAGATCTGAAATGAGAAAAAAAGGGTAACTTTTTTTGGCCAAAAAAATTTGTCCAAATTTCATGAATTTTTTTGGGTACCCAAATGAAATAGGAAGTGGCTAATTTTTTTAGGGAATAAACATATGTTATCCTAAAATCGAAATATGTAAAAAAATCTTCATTATTTTGTAAATTACATTTATATCAGGGGCCATATCTAAAGGTAATTTTTTGAGTACTTAGAAATTTCGTAAAAAAATACATATATTTAATATATAATATGATATTTATGCAGGTAAAAATATACCAAAATATCACAAATTCTATAGGGAACAAGAATATATATAGATAGGGCAGCTTACGCTTCGGATATGTCCACAAAATGGCCGCCAACCACACTGACTCAGACTCCCTAATCTGCCACTTGAAATGTAGGAAGGGTATGTCAATTTCAAGGTGTTATTTACTAATCTAATTATTATTGGATATGCATAAAAATTGTATGGTGGGTTGCTGGATAATTGTCGATTATTTTACGACTATAAAATTAAAATTCTGACCCAAAAAAATTTTTTTGAAGGGAAATAAAAAAAAAAAAAAATGTAAAACAATATAATATTTTAGCTAAAAAAATTTGATGATATTCAATCAAAAAAAAAGTAAACAAAATTTTCCGACAAATAAACATCTAGAGGAATCATTACTCTGTGATAGTTCCTTAGTACGTAGTAATTTTGAAAGAATTGGGAAAAAACGAAAAAATGGCAATCACCGGAAAATCGAACACATACCTATATATACGCCATATCTGGCTAACAAAAAGATAGGCATGGGTAGCCAGATATCTAGAAACACTTTCCAACACTATAAAAATATAAATTTTGCGACACTACTTGCCAATTCCTTACGGTAACATGACTAAGCGAAAAAATGCAAAACAAATAAAAAGGGGCACTCGCGGAAAAATGGCTAACATTCTAATATACGGCATTTAAGAAAAAAAAAATTCAGCCACGTGCTAGGCAAACCATCAAGGCACATTTTCCGACAAATAAACATCTAAATGAATCATTACTCTGTGATAGTTCCTTAGTACGTAGTAATTTTGAAAGAAATGGGAAAAAACGAAAAAATGGCAATCACAGGAAAATCGAACACATACCTATATATACGCCATATCTGGCTAAAAAAAAAAGATAGGCATGGGTAGCCAGATCATCTAGAAACACTTTCCAACACTATAAAATTATAAGTTTTGCGACACTACTTGCCAATTCCTTACGGTAACATGACTAAGCAAAAAAATGCAAAACAAATAAAAAGGGGCACTCGTGGAAAAATGGCCATTCTAATATACGGCATTTCAGAAAAAAAAAATTTCAGCCACGTGCTAGGCAAACCATCAAGGCACATTTTCCGACAAATAAACATATAAATGAATCATCACTCTGTGATAGTTCCTTAGTACGTAGTAATTTTGAAAGAAATTGGAAAAAACGAAAAAATGGCAATCACAGGAAAATCGAACACATACTTATATATACGCCATATATGGTTAAAAAAAAAATAGGCATGGGTAGCCAGATCATCTAGAAACACTTTCCAACACTATAAAAATATAAGTTTTGCGACACTACTTGCCAATTCCTTACGGTAACATGAGTAAGCAAAAAAATGCAAAACAAATAAAAAGGGGCACTCGCGGAAAAATGCCCAACATTCTAATATACGGCATCTCAGATAAAAAAAAAGACATGCACGTGTTAGCCTAACCATCAAGGCACACTTTCTAACACATAAACATGAAAAAAAAAATCAATAATATACGGCAATTCCTTACTACGTAGTAAATTTTTACAAATATTGAAAAAAAACAGAAATTGGCAACCGCAGTTAAATACCCAATATACCAATAACTACGTCGTATCTGACAAAAACAAAGTCATGCATGGGTAGCCAGATCATCTAGACACACTTTCCAACACTAAAAAAGCAAAAGTTTTACGACACTATTTCGCAATATCTTACGGAAAAATGACTTGGCAAAAAAATGAAAAAAAATGAAAAAGGGGTACTCGCGGTAAAATGCCCGACATTCTAATATACGGCATCTCAGATTAAAAAAAAAGACATGCACGTGTTAGCCCAACCATCAAGGCACACTTTCTAACACATAAACATGAAAAAAAAATCAATAATATACGGCAATTCCTTACTACGTAATAATTTTTACAAATATTGAAAAAAAACAGAAATTGGTAACCGCAGTTAAATACCCAATATACCAATAACTACGTCGTATCTGACAAAAACAAAGTCATGCATGGGTAGCCAAATCATCTAGACACACTTTCCAACACTAAACAAGCAAAAGTTTTACGACACTATTTGGCAATATCTTACGGAAAAATGACTTGGCAAAAAAATTAAAAAAAATGAAAAAGGGGCACTCGCGGTAAAATGGTCCTCGTGGTGATGAACGACATTTTAACTAAAAAAAAAATCATGCACATGGTAGCCAAACAATCCACCAAGACTTTCCACAACTGATAACCTATACAAGTTGCACCATTCTACGACAATTTCATAATACGTAATAACTTTGATAATTATGCAAACTACCTTAGAAGGGTAAACTCGGTCGCGAACGACCCCGACGCGTCTCAGAAATCGGGGAAGGAGTACAGCTACAGCAATGCACATCTGGACACTACTAGAGCGTGTAGGGGAGACACCTCCTGCAGGTCGATCACCCACAAATTCAGTCACGGGGGTGAGTCACGTGAGAAAAACCTGTTTTTTTTTTTACGCTCGGGGTCGCGAACGACCCATCCTACCTATCCAGGGTTAAGCTAGTGATATCATTCTCTGGAAGAAAAATTGCTTGCATATGCACTTCTACAACTACGTTGCTTGATGTAATAAAAACGTCTTCTTGTCTTTCAACTATAGTGCCATATTTAAAATCTATACTTTTAGTTTTAGAGCTCGTCCCAAACGAGAAAAATGTCTGAGCGAACAATATCACTCCCAACAACAAAAAATTAATCTTGGAAACCTGTAACGAGAAAATTATATGTAATTACTCCTGTATTAAGAAGAAAACTTTTAATCATACAAATAAAAATCTTTCCCTCACTTCTTTCACTCTCTTTTTATTTTTAATTTCTTATGTGAGCCAATGGTACTATTCTCTCATCCGTGGGTTGGGATACGTTTTGAACTCTAAACCTATTGGCCGTTAATGTTTCCAAAATGTTAAATGGGCCTTCAAACTTAGGTGTCAGTTTATAATTGAGTCCTTTACGTACATTTACCTGTATGTATACATTATCACCCACGGTATATGCTTTAGTTGGCTTCGCTATTTTATCATGATTCCTTTTCATTATGATTTGTGATTCTTCTGAATTCTTTCGAAGGATATCATATCGACTTTTGCTTGCATTTATACATTCTTTTAAAGGATTTGATAGATTAGTTGTAGGCGTTAATACATGGAAAGGCGTTCTAACTGGGGTACCATACAATGCTTTTGCGGTGACATTTTAATTGATATATGATATGAATGATTCAGAGTACTCAGTACCGCAGGTATTGCAATATCCCAGTTGGGGTCTGATCCCCCTAGTGTTACTCTTAATATATTTAAAATCTTCCTATTTGCTCTTTCCACTAGCCCATTCGACTCTGGGTGTTATATCATGGTATTTATTTTCTTTATGCTAAGGAATTCACACAATGAGGTAAGAAAGTGATTATTAAATTCACCACCCGAGTCTGAGATTATCATGTGTGGAATTCCATGTTTACAAATGTAACACTCGTAAAACTTCCTAGCGCATTCAATCGCAGTTTTAGTTTTAAGTGCTATTAGTTCTGTATATCGAGTTAAAGCATCTATAATTACTAAGAGGTGCTTATTTCCTCTGTCTGACTCGTAAAATCCTGTTAACAAATCTAAATGTATTCTTTCAAAGGGCTGATAGGGTACGGGATAAGCCCCTAGGCTGACAGGTGTTTTCGTATGCGACAATTAGCTATGTGTCTTTTTATATCTGTAAGCATTGTATGCCAATAAAACAATGATTTGGCTTTCTGTGACATTAATGAGAACCCCGGGTGTCCATGTAATGGATTTGCATGCAACCAATTCAGGACAGTGGAAATAAGTTAAATTGGTACTACTACCTGGTCGTTAGTTACATGTGGTGTATTGCGGGTTTTCCTTGTCACAGTCCTACACAGAATATTATCTTTGATTATATAATTCTGCTGCCTATACATTATATATCCCTTTTCCTTATGATTGCCTTTCAAAGCATTTATAATTGTTTCTATTTTCTGATCTTTTCTTTGCTCAGTCTGTAATAATTCAGCGCTCCAGCCTAAATCTTCTTGTTCAGATGTCGTTTTAACAATAGGCATGGATGTTGATATATCTATTAATTCAGCTAAAGGCTCCGTACAAGATGACACGAGGTTGCGTGATAATGCATCCGCAATGATATTTGCTTTCCCAGGTAAATACCCGATTCTTGTGCCAAAAACCTTGAATGATCAAATGCCACCGAGTTCGTTTAGGGCTGTGGTTGAAGCCTTTAAAGAACTCGGTTAGTGGTTTATGGTCAGTAAGAACCTTAACGGGATAACCGTATATTATGAACTTAAAATGCACTAGTGAATTAACAATAGATAGCCCTTCCTTGTCTATTACTGCATACTTACTTTCGGAAGTTCTCAGTTTTCGAGAATAAAAAGCTATCGGGAAAAATTGTTTATCATATTGCTGAAGCAATACCCCTCCTACTCCTAAGTCTGAGGCGTCTGTTGCAATGAAGAATTCCTTACCGAAGTCAGGAAATTTTAAGATAGGAGAACTACACAGTTCATCTTTCAAGGTATTAAACGCCTGTTGATGATGCCCAGACCATATGAAATCTACGCCCTTCTTCGTAAGATCAGTTAAAGGACCGGCTATTATTGAATAGTTGCGTATAAAACTCCTGTAATATCCACTACAACCCAGAAATTGCTGTATTCCCTTGACATTAGTAGGTATGGGAAAATTACGTATAGCCGACACCTTATCATGGACTACTTTAAGACCTTGGCTGGACACCATGAAACCCAAATATATTAATTCTGTTTTGAAAAATTCACACTTACTAATCTTTACCCTTAAGTTATGTTGTCTTAATCTCTGTAGTACTAGTTCTAACTTACGTAGATGTTCTTCTAAGGTGTTGGAAAAGATTACAAGATCGTCCATATAGGCATGCAATATATCCCCTAACAAGTCTCCAAACACTATGTTAATCATTCTTGTAAATGTTATGGGAGCACAACGTAAACCAAAAGGCATCCATAAAAATTCATAATGTCCCCTGGCTGTGCTGAAGGCTGTGTATGGGATACTATCTTCTTCTAATGATATCTGGTGAAAGCCTTTAAGTAAGTCCAAACTGGTAAAATATTTATTCTGACCTAACAAAGACAAAATATCATCAGTACATGGCACTGGGAATCGATCAGGGATTGTCTCCTCGTTTAGACGACGGAAGTCTACGCAGATACGCCATGTTCAATCTTTTTTCGGTACAACTATTAATGGAAAATTATAAGGGCTGTTTGATTTCCTAATGACTCCTTCTTCCAGCATTTTACCTACTTCATCATTTATTTCATTCTGGAATTTCATAGGGAGTCTGTACGAGGGTACATAGATAATTTTCTGCTTGTCCTTTAACCTTATTTGATGCTCGATCACATCTGTTTTTCCTAAGGATCCATCCGTAGTGGAAAAAACATCATGCTATTTAGTTAAAAGTCCAAAAATTTTCTGCTGAATTTCTTCGTCTTGAATGTCTTTATTTATTTTATTTTTAATAGATTGCAAAAGGGATTCATCCGCAACTGATTGAGCGTGATTGATTTCAGCAACGGTATGAATAAGATGTTTATAAACTTCTACATCCAAGATATGTTGATTATTGTGAATTACTAAAGTGTTATTTAAATGATTACAGACTTCAATATTAAATTGTTGATGTGAGCTTACTGTATAAATAGCTTGTGTGACAGACAATCCGTTAGTTTTCAAAGTGTCGGAAAGGATTAATATTTCAGATCCCGGTAATGTTTTCTTTATTTGCACTATTAAATTCGAAGGTAGGTTTTGCTCGATAGATTGCGTGCAAGATGATATTACGGGTGAACGAGAATTCTGCTGGGTCGCGTATATTATTTCTTTATTAGTGAGACAATTGTCGTCTCCTTTTTATCCAAAACTGATTTTAAGGTACTTGAAGACTTATAGAATTTTCCTTTGATATACACGCCGTGCTTGGCAGGGGCTAAGATAATGTTTTGATTTCCCATAGATGGGTATCCTATAATTACAGCTGGATGCATATCAATGTTTTGTACAACAACAAATGTATCGGCAAACGTGCGTTTACCGACTTTGAATTGAACATGAGTTATGCCTATGACATGTAATTCATTATTTCCTATACCCGAGAGTCTTATTCCGGATTTTTCTATCGGAAAGTTCGAAAACAACAAATGATATGTCCTCAAATCCATGATATTACGTGGACTACCAGAGTCAAAAAATAACGTAAAGGATTTGTGTTCTAAATTTACAGCATATAAGGTTGGTCGTAATTCATTTTGGCCTATTATTGTATGAATTCGTTGCAAATCTACGGGAGCACGCACTGTTTTACTTAATTCGGCCGTATGTTTCATGGGAAAATCTATTGCCTCACAATGATCTGATAAAACATTAAATTGATTATTCAATACTATTGATGTTGACATGAATGACCTTGACCCAACATCACTCTCTTCCCCACTGGAGTTAATTATGTGGTATTTGCTTTGCTCTGCACATTCTGAAAATTAGTCTGACCTTGCGAGGTCTGGTTTGACGACCCAGGCTCAGGGTTATTCGAAGAAGTGTTTGTTTGTTTCGGATTCTGAACTATATTGACATTTGGCTGTTTCTTCTTATTGTTAAAATGAGGATTTTTCTTTTTATTTCCATATGGAACTGACTGTGGAATTGACTGTGTATTTCTAGCATTCTGTTGTGTCTTACGCAAGTAGCACTGACTATATGAATGAGTCGAACTATTATGTATCGAACAGAATTTTGTTCTGCAGTCCGCGATCAAGTGACCTTGACGTTTGCAATTATAACACGTCATTCCCGCAACTTGACTATTATTAACTACATTTACTTTTTGTGGCTTTGTTTCATTCTTTGCGAAAACTTGAGTTAATACGGGATCAAGATCAGGACACTTAGCCATGTTTTTTTTATATGTTTATATACATCCAATTCCGTACTTGCAGGCGTTAACTTTTTATCAAAACACCGCACTAAAGCTTCAGGCAACATAAGTGTCATGCAAGTTAAATACATTAATCGTGAAAAATCTTTCACGGAGATGTTATCTCTAGTAACCCAAGTGGAATTACCTAAAATATCTTGATATTCATTAAGCCTATCAGCTATGAGAGCTGCTCTCTCAATAACATTAAGCCGATTCATAGTGGCTTGATTAAGTGTATTTCTTAACGTTAATAATACATCCAAGGCTTCTTCACTCCCATAGACTGCACGTAACCTAACTTTGAAATCATCCCAGGTAACTGCTTCTTGAAATGAAACCCCTCTTAAATACGCTCTCGCATCCCCCTTAGAAAAATAAATAAAACTTTTAGCTTCTTGTAATTGTACAAAAGGGTCTACGGTTTGTTTGGCATTTAAATGGGCATCGACGGATGAATTCCATGACTCCACATTTTGAGGCAAGAACCCATTAACCCGACCCTGAAAAGGAAGGATTGCAGACCTGGCATTTACAAGCGTCACAATCGGGAGAGGATTAATCTGCCTACGCCACTAGGTCCAGGGATGGGGCTCACAGGGGGCGTCATGACTACTGTATTTCCTTCCTTCTTTGACCCTTTGCAATTCTATCAAAATATCTATATGAATACAGACGTCCACTGCGTAAACGCATAAGCACCCAATGATAAAGATTATAACAAAATTCCCCAAAACAATGCTACTAATCCCAAGACATTTCCCGAGAATTTCTGAAAGAAAACGGAATTAGAACAAAGAGAGAAAAATTCTAGATGAGAATTCAGAGTTGAACACAGTTTCCTTTAATGAAAGGAAAATAAAAGATTAGCAAACCACTCACCCCGGTAATAATCGACTAACTACTTGTGATAACTACACTTCACTGCCCACACTGAAATGAATATGAAAATTGTACTTAGCTTTATATGGTTCTGTGTGATGTCGTCATATCCTCTCTCTCTCTTGATGTATGGGTGAATGTGACGGTCCGATTCCCTCTCTCTCTCTTGATGTTTGGGTGAATGTTTCGGTTCAATTTCCGTTGAATTTAGTGCTTCCTGGATATGTTTTGTAAGCGTTGAACGTCAGTCCTTGGGTTTCCTAGGATGTTGATTGAAGATCCAGTTCATCAGTTTGTATGTATAACATTCATTAAATGTTTTAGTCTTCGATGGACTATGATACTTAGTCAAAATTTAAGATCTTTCTCTGGTTTTTACAACTTTATTGTTGATTTCTTGAAGATCTTCCTTTAATTCTTAGAGTCTTATTATTAATTTTTTGAAGATCTTTCTCTGATTCTTAGAGTTTTAGCGCTGCCACCATATATTAGTGTGCTACTGTTATTAACACACATTGAGTATGTGTTGTTTGAGATGTTGAGTCTTGAATTAAAGTCAAGCATGGTAATTTTAAAATGGTTTATTCTCTAAAAACAACAGTGTTAAACATCTCCATCACAGGAGTATAGCTGGTTTAGTCGGATGACCAATTCAGGTGAAGTATAGATAAGAACTGCCTAAAATATCGATATCACAGATATCGTATATTTACTTGTCTCAGCATTTAAACACAATATGTAAACTTTACGTTCGTCTAGGAAGACACCTGCATCCGGTGACGACATAATCTTTCACACGGTATGCATTTGTGTTTATGCTTCAGAAAAATTTTACATTGCTGAAAGATGCAAAATGCATCCTGTTATGATTTTGTCTGACTACAGCAAATCTCACGCTAGCTTCTTCTTCCACAATTACATATTACGTCATGTGTTTTAAACATGTAATAATTAACTATTGCATTTATATATATATATATATATATATATATATACATATATATATATATATGAAAATATATATATATACATATATACATATATTAATATATATAGTTATATATCTATATATATATAAATATGTATATAAATATATATGAACATATATATATATATATATATATATATATATATATATATATATATATATATATATATGTATATATATATATATATATATATATATATACATATATATATATATATATATATATATGTATATATATAATAT
>NC_090725.1:167803902-167808902 GCF_036898095.1 Palaemon carinicauda
CTTTCAATATTTATGTTCAGGTTTTAAGAAAAATATTGTATATATTTTTTTGCAGTATCGTTTCATATTACTCCTTATCCCCTTCTTGTTTCATGACATGGCTTTCCTGGGGGGATAGAATTGTTCATTTCCTGGTCCAAAGAATTTACGGGATGATTTTTCTATCATGAGACTCTTCATGAAATAAATACAAATAGGATAAAATGTGTATTCTAGAGGAAGGATATATAAGCAACGCTTCTTTCACTTGAATATTTTAATTCTCTAAGTAGCTATTTTGCTATAAATACTGACCACGATAATATGATATTATAAAAGAAAAAGTTTTTTAACAAATTTTCACGATAAAAATTTTGCCATTTTACTATATAACGGGATTTTCTGTCGTTAATGGTATTATTTCGTAATACATTATACATATTGGATATATAACATGAGTATATATTCTTATTCCAAATCCCGTGTAAGGTAACCCACAATGACCAATTTTTTTTTTCAGTTAAAAATAAAAAATAATTTTTTATCCACCATATTATAATTTGCTTTACTCATTTATGTTGATCTTTTTATATAAATATGGCAAGCGAGCCATTCCCACCTGCGACGAAAAAAATCTGTTCATCTACTAAAAATAGTCAGCAAACAATTGATTTATTCTCCTTATTATTTCTCAAAAAATATCTGTACAGACTCCAGTTCAATTAACTTTTATTAGCCTTGATGTGTGAACATTTTCATTCATAACCTACCAAGATACATCATTCTATATAGTATGAAAAGACGAAAATTCAGTCGCTGATCTTTATCATTATTCAGCGTCTCGAATTAATCTACACCTTTCAAGTGAATCCATGTTAATCGAACCAATTTTCAATCTTGACTCATCAAAGTAATATGGAAATAAAAAATACACACTCAACATCAATCCTCCATTCCCCTATCGGATTAATATTTAATGGGTAATGAAAGTCTTCCATATTTTTCATGCTATTTGCCATCAGACCTCTCTCGCTCTAATGCTAGGAAACTGGAGCCAAGACCTTTGTATAAACAGGGTTATTGGATGACAATAAATTTCCCTTAGAGCTTCTTGTTTTCAAAGGAGTCTTCTTCTTACTTAATTCTCTTGAGACTCTATTGACCCGAATTGATCAATTGCCACCAAAGGCCTTTGTGTGCCTCTAATTATAAGAGCTGAAAAATACCAAGTGAAGGGTTTTTTTTTTTCATTTTGAGAGTAAAATTAGCCCAAGTTTTTTTTTTTTTATTGATATGTCTAGCCTGTCCAGTATTGATAACATAGGATATTTGGGTAAACTATTTAGTAACAGCAAACTCAACAACACAAATAATGCTAATGATGATGATGAACTACCTGTATCGTATACTTTTTAGAAATAAGGTAAAATTCCAGTTGCAAAATATTCAATTATAATTTCCATGACTGACTCACTTATTTATATATATATATATATATATATATATATATATATATATATATATATATATATATATATATAATATATATATATATATATATATATATATATAAATAAGTAAATATATATATACATATATATATATATATATATATATATATATATATATATATATATATATATATATATATATATATATATATATGTTGGTGTGGTACTGTTATAAACAAACATTAGAGTTCCATTTCCTGTCTCTTCAATGGGATATGTATAGTTAGACTTGCAGGTTACTTCTTCTGAATAAGTCTATGTAAGTTAACTTTTAAAACAGTTTATTAGCAGCTCCATCACAGGAGTATAGATGATATGGTCGGATGACCATTCCGTATGACATGTTGAAAAGAACTAACAAAATATCATGTTTGATGATAACGTCTACTTAGTTATCTCAGCACTTATACAAATATGTAAACACAACATCAGTACAAGAAGACATCTGGTTCCGGTGAGACACTCAACTGTTTTTCACGGGATGCTTTGTATTGTGTTTACTCTTCATACAAAAAATGTTATATTGCAAAGGTTTAGCTAGGTCTTGACTTTCGCATCCTATTTATGACTGACTTGGCATTTTCACACTCCTCCTAACTTCTCCATTGATCTCTTGGGTCATGGATTTTATTGTGTAATTTATAATCATTACATTAGCTCGGATAGCTACCTTCAATTAATTGAGCAAAAAGTATGTTAAAAATATGTTTACTAGGAGTGATATATATATATATATATATATATATATATATATATATATATATATATATATATATATATATATATATATATATATATATATATATATATATATATATATATATATATATATATATATACTGTATATATATATATATATATATATATATATATATATATATATATATATATATATATATATATATATATATACATATATATATATATTTATATATATATATATATATATATATATATATATATATATATATATATATATATATAACTTTACCCATAAACAAGTAATTAAGGATGGATGTTCAAATAGATACATTAAAAAAAAAAAACATACCTAACATATATTGTAAAAAACAAAGAAAAATGCATGGAAAATACAAATTATTATATGGTACCTCGCTAGCAAATGATTATATCGTAACCCCCCAAAAAATACTGATGTACATATGATTCGGTAACTTGTTAAAGAATAGTTGTCACCTTTGTCAAAAATACAGATTATTATAATACGGTAACTAATAAAGAATATTTGTTACCTTGATAAAGATATAATTTCAGTGCACAAACAAAAATTCCTGGTACGTACACGCACCACGGTTTTGTGTATAAATATATATATATATATATATATATATATATATATATATATATATATATATATATATATATATATATATATATATATATATATATATATATATATATATATATATATATATATATATATATTAGGACTTATATATTTTATTAGATGCCCATAGATTCTTTATTTTAACATTTAGGGCTTATATATTGTATTAGGTGCCCGAAAAATGTTTTTCTATTTTAATTGTTTTTGAAATGCAAATGTACCAGTCGCTTCAACTACATATTACTAGCGTACTGACTGCTTTGCGTGCACAACACTATTCCAAAAAGATTTTACTCCTTCGAGCGAATGAAAGGGCCAATTGCAAACGGCTCTAAATTGAAATTTTTTCAAAAACCAAAAAGGAGTGTTGTCTGGACATGGCAAAACATTCCTTTTGAGCTCCATCTGTCTTTGCCTTAACCTGCGCCAAACAAAGAGGTTAACAGCGATAAATATCATCACCGTAATGCTGATTGCTGCTAGTAACACTTAGAAACGAAGATCTGCATAAGTCGATGGCGGTGGTCAATCTCGGTTAATTTCATCAACCGCTTAGCCAATCGTACGTTGCATGGGAGAGGTAAAGAGGGGATTGTAGTGGTCCACGTGAAATTCGCGAAGTAGGCCCGTTCTCTGATGATAGTGTTAATTCCTTGAACCTTGTAATTCGTGGACGTACCGATGCAGCCATCTCTTGCAACGAAGATTTGGGAATAGGACGTGGTTCCGTCCGGGCATGATACATTGAAGCTGGCCTTTTCATATCGTATCCACGAGCCGTTGTTCACTCTGCCATTGAACTTATTTTCATCAAAGGGATAAAGTTTTTTCAGACAATTTTCATATGTATGAGAGAGAGCACTGTTTAGCACTATACCTAACTCGCATGAATCCATTGATTTTTTATGGAATTCAACGGAGTCAGCTGTACATATTTTTTTATTCATTGCATCTGGACAGTGAGTTAATTTATCTAAGTCTTTAATGACTGTATATGTTTCCTTATCAGGGGAAATCAATACATGTCCTGTCAAACTGGGCTTGAGTTATTTGTCATGAAAGTCGGGAATGGTGATATCTTGTATGATTGCCAGGCATCGGAAGAATCAAAGAGAACTGTAATCATAATCCTGTAATTTTCAACGCTTACTGTAATTACGCTGTAATAAAATTCTAACCTATGTGCGTCTAACAAAGGAATATAACCTATTTTCTCACGTCCGTTCTCCAGAATTAACGTTTAGTCTTTTATTGACAACAAATGTGGTGAGAGAACACCTTTAGTTGCTAACGTAATAGCTTCCACATAGTTTTTTGATTTCTCAATGAAATGTGCAATTTTATTATGGATATGATCTATTTTTGAATTAAAATATGTTAACGTTGCCAACAACTCTTGTAATTCCATAATCTGACTGATATTATTAGAATGTTCGTTCACCAAACTCATAATTTGATTGATTGAAGTTAACTGATTCCTTAGTTCTGATAAAATTAATTCGTTTTCATGTGTTAAAAACTCAATTTTCTTATTTTGATTACTAATTTCAAGACGATTTGAAATCCTTAAGCCTAAACTTGCAACATATCCAAAGATGTTTAGTGCAGCAAAAATAAACGGGTTACGTCTTTCAAGGTTAGTGTGTCTTACTGTCCACATCAAAATGTCACGAGCCAAAGATTCTGCCTCGTAAGTCTTATTTTGCAAGTCTTGGGACAGTATCTCTGCCACTCTCAGTGTTGGTGCAAGCGAACTCTCTGTATTAAAAGGAAAGTGTCTTTTATGCATTTCATTTAATGAAGCAGCAAACCTTGAAATGTCGCTCTTTAAGCTAGTGACGTCATTCTCTGGGAGAAAAATAGCTTGCATGCATACTTCTATAACTATATTGCTTGCAGTAATAAAAACGTCTTCTGTTCTCTCTACTATCTAATACTTTTAGTTTTAGAGCTCTTCCCACACGAGAAAAATGTCTGAGCGAACAATATCACTCCTAACAATAAAAACTTCATCTTGGAAACCTGTAATGAGGAAAATATATGTAATTACTCCTGTATTAAGAATAAAAAAAATTAACATATAAGTTGCATAGATAAAAAAAAAATTCCCTCACTTCCTTTTTTTTCTTATTTCTTATGTGAGCCAATGGTACAATTCTCTC
>NC_090725.1:167813902-167818902 GCF_036898095.1 Palaemon carinicauda
CCTCGCATAGGGCTATTTAGCGAGGTAGTTTCTTGAAGACGCTCGTGATGAAGAGGTCGAGCTGCAGTTCCGGGACTTGTTCCCATCTGGGAGGGAATATGTCTGCGTTCATAGACGATTCCAATACTATCACCTTGGATCGTGATAGAGTATCCACCGTCACATTGTGGATCAGTAGTAATTGAACTGCTGTTAGGTGCCATCCCTTTAGGAAAGGGATGGGTAACTTCACCAAGACTGTACGAGACGTTCGAATGTGACGTCTTATTATCGCTTCGGTGTCCCAGATCAGTCGTAGGGAGCCTGATCTGTGTGGAGGGGGCTTCCACACCCATGAAAGGACCAGCAGAGTCTTGGGACTTTCATGCTGTAATTTTTGTTAGAGAAGCGATTAAAGAGGGACCGATCTCAGTCTTTTTTTATCTCTTCAAGCGTTTGATGCTTGTTTTCTCCAAGCTCTTAACGCGTCTTGGGACTTTCATGCTGTAATTTTTGTTAGAGAAGCGATTAAAGAGGGACCGATCTCAGTCTTTTTTTATCTCTTCAAGCGTTTGATGCTTGTTTTCTCCAAGCTCTTAACGCATCTTTCCGGTGTGCCCTTAGCACCAGGTCTGTCGCTATTGTGAACTGGGGAAAGTTTAGCACTTTTCACTGTTGGCATTTTGGAAATCTGACTGATTACCTGAGTCTCTTGACAGACCTCGCGAGCTCCTTCTATATTCCCAAAGGAAAGGAGAGTTGAAGTGACTGAGGGCCTCGATGGTTTTTTAACCATCGAAACCCCAGAGCTGGAGAAAGTCGAGACTTCTAGAAGCTTATCTTGCATCCGTGATGTCCCGGGAACCAGGTCATCTCTTTGAATGCACATGGGCCCGACACTTCGGGTGCTGCCCACTCCAGCCTCTCGATCAGGTATATTAATACCTGAACTATTTCTAGGCTTGACTTTGACGTGACTAAGTTCGTCAATCCTTTGAAGATACTTAAGACTGTGAGTCCGACACGTATCTTTCCTAGGATGAATGTTACTCTCTGTAACATGAATTCTAGATAGGAGGAAGCGGGGTGGTTGACTGGAAGGTTCCGAAGGACACCTTTCAAGTCTGACAAGACTACGAACACCCCTAATTGGAACAAGGTCCATATGTTCAGGATTAACATTCAGAACTTGCTGTTTTTTATGAACTTGTTGAGTGGCGACAAGTTCAGAATGACTCATTGATATCTTGAGTCCTTCTCGTGAACACAAAACAGCCTTCCCTGGAACTCGATGAGCAATAGTTTTCTTACCACCTGTGTGCTCTATAGCTCTCAGGTATACTTCTCCATGAGGTTTTTGAACTGTAGGAGATGGTAAGGAAATGATGGTAGAGACATTTCTGTTTCCCATCAATGGCTCATCTTGAATAGACTTTGGACTGAAGGATCGAAGGTCCTGCGATCCTGAGGGAAAGTTCCTCCTAGCTGAAGCGTCTTTATGCTTCGAGTAGTCAGTAGGCTTAAACTTTTGACCATCTGCCTGTAGCACCATGGTCACTGGAATAGTGGGATGTTGTTGAGCAGCCCGGATATTTCCAGCATTTTCGATCTTCTTTTTAGGTTGGGGACGCACAACCACAGAAGATTTTCTCTTTGAAGGAAAGCCCCATTTTTGGAGAAGACTTATGTTCTCCATGGTGGTGTTCTTAATTACTTCCTTAATAACCTCGTGTGGGAAGAGGTCTTTATCCCAGATATTGGAAGATATTAGCTTCCTTGTTTCATGTTTCACTGTTGCAGCAGCAAACACAAACTCTCTACATGCTCTCCTAGCCTTCACAAAGGCGTAAAGGTCCTTTAGCAAGGTAGCCATATGCATTTTGGCTATGACCATGAGCATGTCTGGGGTGCTTTCATAGGTTGAACACAACTCTATGTAGTTTTGTAGAGAAAGGGATGTCGCAAGTCTCTCCTTTGACTCGTGTTCATTAAACAAGAGCAAATCGGTCAATTTAGGGAGACATACATTGAATTGTCGACTTGCGACATCCTTGTCTAATTTTCCTACTGAAAATGTCAAATAGACTTCCTTCCAATCCTTTTCCTGTCCGGGAAAAGCTGGTGACAAAGGCTTGCACTCATCGAGTGTGGGACATGGCTCACCCGCCTCTACAGCTTTGACAACAGAAGTAAATGCCTTCCCCATAAAGGGGAATGAGAGTGAAGTAGGAGCAAGAAAGGAAAGGTGTCTGTTATTCAGTGAGAACACCTTCGGTTCTGAATAACCCGCCCATTCCAGACTGCCTGAGAGGATAGTCTGTGCCTTATCATGGTCAAGAATCATGACCTCCTTTGGTTCCGTTCCATTTTCTGACTTTGGTTCGTACTTCAGTCGGACCCAACAACTAGGGAAAGCATCAAAGCTTGGCCAGAATTGAATTTTGTCCAAAGGAACCGCACCTATTTTATCTGAGATGTAAAGATTGCCATTTGAAATCGACATCTGCTCCGCAAACCTCCAGGGATTGGTTATGGAGCATGTTGGAAGGTCTTGATTCATGGGTCGTTTGACTGACCCGTGGGAAGCGACAAGAGAAGCTTTACGAGGCTCTATCTTGGGTTTAACTTCCTGCTTTCCGTTTTGTTTACGAAAGCTCTCTATCTGATTCTTCAGTTGGATACATAATTGTTCCACATTATCCAATAGAGTGGTAGAAGAGGAAGATGTTGACATCGATGGCTCTATAGCCAGCATAGGCGGAGGAAATTCCGACACAACATTTATCTCTTTTACCCTGGGGCACATCTTGCCCTCAATCCCAAAGTTTTTCTGGCCGTCAGGGGATGTAGTTGGCTCCTGAGGCACTACTATTTCCTCGCTTGCCTTTGGAAATAGTAGCTTACGCATCCTATCATTAGGTAGGAAAGGTCACGGAGAGATCTTTTGGAAGCCTCTCACCCAGTTGCGTAATGTATATTGAGCTGTGTCCCTAGTCTCCGTAGACTTGGGATTTTCAAAACCTTCAGACATTAATGTCCGACATATATTGCAAACCTGTGGGTTCCAATAATGTAGGGATCCGGAAGTAATATTGCAGGGGGCATGCAATCTGCAAGTATTATGACCGTAAAAGTACTTACTCTTGGCCTTGCAGAGGACTGCAGCACAAGATATCTGGTGTTCCTCCTGTAATGAAAGGAAAACCAAATGAGTATACAAGGGATTATTTCTTTGATAATCAAAATGCAAATGTCATCTACAACAGAATAGCTTAGGATAGTAAGCTATAAAGGGATAGTAGGAGATACATACCTGTGTACCCCTGCGAGCAAATGCTGCTACCTCCCCTCAGTATTAACTACATGGAGCTTTCTCTATTGAGAAACTCCAAGTAGAAAGGCTCTTACCCCTAGGGGTAGAGAAGTATCAAATCACTGTCCCAAAATAATGTTAATACTGTGGGGTCAGGATGACTGATTCTAGATCAGACTATTGAAGAAAATATTCATTCAATATACGAGCGGTATCAGCAGAATGCTCGCACAAGGATTCCCAAGGTATGTTAGAAATTACTACTGTATGATGGTACTGTAGTTTTCTAATTGCAGTAAGTCTATATTACAATTTACTGGCTTATGTACCTTATGTATTGTAGTCTAGTCATTATGCTGCCTTCATAGCAGCATATGACAGTACGGTCCATCTAGCATGTAGCCAGCTGGACTAGGAAAAAATAAAGACATATTTGTATATCCCACTCAGCCCATTTGCTGTAGTCTTCCTACTATATTAAAATATAAGAGTTTCCTGATCAGGGACACTCAAGGAAAAAGGCTCTACCCTTTAAGGGTTAGGAGTGTATTACTCTTGCCTTGAAGTATTTAATATTGTAGGGTAATCCTAAAACTGATTTATAATCAGGATATTGAAAAAATCATATTCAATCAATATAGGATTAGGCTTAGCAAATGCCCGAGTTGGATATCCAAAATAAATTGGAAATAACTACTTGTATAAGATATATAGTAGTTTTCTATCTGCAGTATATTCTATACTGAGATATACTGGCTATCTGTATAACCTATACAGTAGTTCAGCCGGCATGTTGCCGGTCTAGCTAGGTCTTGCCGGCATACTCGGTAGTACTAGTTAGAGAGAGAGAGAGATAGTATGGAAAAAAGGCTATTCCTTACTGTAAATGTATACAGCAATTAAGGATATAAAAGCCTAATTTGACTGCCTTTCTCCAGAAAGAAGGTTCTAATAGAAAGGGAGAATGTAACATTCAGGCTTCTATGTAGCTACAGTACTATTGACGGCAAGGTACCACCTATACACTGCCAGTACAGTCGGTGTGCTGCCAACTGAGTCAACACTCAGTACCCCGGCAACAGAACCTATAGCAGCAGTCCAAGGGAGGACTGAAGAACTTTTGGGGACAGAAGGGACTACCCACTCACGGCCATCATGGTCGGAACTGCCGGCCAGGCCGGCAGTTGGCTATTAGTCCGGCAGCTGCCGACAGTCTCAAACTGTCGGCAGTCTTCTTGGCTGCCGGCCCGGCCGGCAGGGCCGACTGGCGGCAATATGCCCTGCCGTCAGCCATGACTAGAGAGGGAGTCTGGGTGGCTCCAGCAACCTACTGGCAATGGTAATGTTGCAAGATGTCAGCTTAAGGAAAGACAATGGATCAACCATCAAAAGAGGATAGAGGGGTAGGGAACCGGGTCCTGTAACGAGTGTGAAAGGAACTGACAAAATTGTCAGACCTACCACCTATTAAAAGAAACTCTGCTTCAGTATCGGCAGAATCTCAGGTGACAAGAGAGACTCAGTTCTCCAACCCAGAGACTGCCGACACAGTTAAGGGGATGGCGGTACTATCGCCTCCTCTCAACAAAGGAGAAACTGAGTTCCAGTGCCACGTTATCCTGGGCTAAAAGAATATCACTCTTCAGCCCAGGGTACTGTGGCACAGGACTAGTCTTTTAGTCGCAAGGAGAAAATGGTATACTACCAT
>NC_090725.1:167821402-167823902 GCF_036898095.1 Palaemon carinicauda
AGCGGGGGGATCCTTGGGTGGGGCACTCCACTCGTCGGTGCCTCTCTCTCCCACAGTGCCAACATCTGAAGACTCTGCTAATCTGCTGATTGCATTCCCCATTACCACTCTTCGGGGGTCGACTTCCTCTCATGGCTACTAACTTCTCGGAATTGGCCCCATTATTCTAATACCTTTTTTCTTCTGGCAAACTGTCTAAAGTATTTTGAATTGCACTCACTGCATCTGCTAACGAGCGATTGTCATCGAACAAATAACCACAAAAATACAGGTTTACTAATCTGCGGATATGTTTACGTGCAATCACCTTTTTATCACCTTCTGGGAGATTGGTAGTAAACGAATCGCAATCCCGAAGAATGCGAGTGGCAAAACTAAGAACAGATTCACCTTCCTGTATTTTGGGTTGGTAATTTTCTTTTAGGTCTCCCTTTTTCGCATCAGACAAGGCATACTTCTCAATTAAACGTCGTTTTATTTCAGTATAACTTAAACTTTCTTATGGCCAACACATTACTTTCAATGCCGGAGCATCTTTCAGCAATCTAATTATTCGAATAGTTTTTTCTTTTTCCAACCACCCATATGTGGTTACTTCAATATCACTCAAAAACACAGTTGATTGAAAACCTTCTTTATGTCTTTGATCATGGAAAGGCCTAACCCTTGCCTGAAGTTCTGGCAACTTTCGAACTACAATTTGCTTATCTTCACTCGGCTGTGCATGTGTACTTTCACTTGTGTGCATTTGAACTTCGTTTATGTACGTCGGATATGCTGTGCTTGCACACTACTCCTGTTCTCGTTCCACTAACAGTCTGTTTATTAACTGTTGTAAATTATCTAACTTATTTTCCAATTCTTGCATTCTAATTTCCTGTCTATATTCTTCATCGGGAACACTATATCCCACTGCTCCTTCATTCTCATCTCCTGCCCCAGCAGCGTGTGCTTTGTTAGTTCTTGTGTATTTTGGCTTCTTGAACTTTTATTTAACCGGTTCAAAAAACAACTTCACTCAGCATACATAAACAGACGTATTTTTTTACACCTGACACCAATATGACCCGTGCAGACGGATAATGAGACGTCGGCATATGGGCTTTCTTAATGTATTATAAAAGGTTCGTTCGTAAGTACACATTAAACAACTGCCCTCTCAGGTCAGGGGCTTGTCAAATCGAGTGCTCACCGGCGACTAACTACTGCCTTCATTATCAATATGCAGCCATTGCAAAACATGCAGATACATAGGTTTTTGTGGAATACTCATGAATATTGAGTTCATTTACCTTGATATACAAGACATATACATACACGAATTAGGACAAATATATATATATATATATATATATATATATATATATATATATATATATATATATATATATATATATATATATATATATATATATGTGTGTGTATATATATATATATATATATATATATATATATATATATATATATATATATATATATATATATATATATATATATATATATATTAAAAACTGTAACACCATCTCTGAAGAAAAGAAAATCGTGTAGGAGTCTAAACTAAGTTATAGAAATGGATTCATTTTTCATCCCGGAATGAGCTCAGCCATTTCCTGCGCCTCCTTTCTCTGTTAGAGTCGGTGATTTTGAACCGATTTACCGACGCATTTGTAATCCTGCGACTAAAATAAGTTTATTGAAGACGCAAGAAATGTCGGGAAGGATATATCGGTGATGACTTTTCACATTATCTAGCGTGGAGAGTAGGAACATCATTTATGACGTCCCAATTGTATAGTTTGAGTCACTGTTTCATGGGAGATATTCTGGATTTTTTTTATATTGCCCTAGAGATTGACCACATATACATATGATCGGCAACTAAGCCCACCTATAAGCAAGCTAGGACATTTGAGAGCCAGGTAATGGTTGCTGATGACTCAGCAAATAGAACAATAGGCCAGCTTAAACCCACCCTCTTTAGCTCGTAAGGATGGAGAAGTTTCAACCTGTAAGGGAACTATCAAGGTTGAGCAGGACTCGAACTTCAGTCTGTTGATCAACAGTCAGGACAGTTACCAATAGGCAACCACAACCCTAATTTTATTTAGCTAATTTTATGATTTCTTTGTTTTCACTAGATCTTTTAACCAATTTCCATTATCATTTAATCTTTTCTAAGTAATTTATCTGTCCCATTTCTAAAAAAAAAAATAATAATATATCATAGTTTTATTCAGATTATCTATTTCAAATGTTTTCATTATGTAAAACATGAAGGACCCCTAGCCTAAAAAACTTAAAAATTACTATCCATCATAAAAAGATAAAATGAAATTAGAAGTGATGGTCGCGTAATTTTAGAATTGAAAGTTAAGTCATATCAAAAGCTCTTACAAACACCACAATTATAATGTCTAGAAATTAAATCAAACATTGTAACAATTGGATATTTAAATGCCTGGCAACTGCTTCTTAGACTCGACAGCTTCAATGAGTTCCC
>NC_090725.1:167851402-167866402 GCF_036898095.1 Palaemon carinicauda
GACTTGTTGACGATTATTGGAAATATTACGTCGGCCATAAGAAACAACCAATATTATTGGGCAATTCAAACGATAAGGTGAGAGTCTCACACACTTTACTTGAGATATGAGATGTTTTGGCTGCTACCAGATGGATGTTAGCATACATAGAATGACTACATTGTGTTCTGAAGATTACTATTGGTGGTGGGGAACTCAACCACTGGTGTCTACCAAAATATACCCATTAGTACCTGCATCATATTAATAATAAAAATTTAGTGATAGGCAAGGCAAATGCCACAAGTGATGGACTACTCGCAGGGTTTTGGTAACACATCTGTCCACAAACTTCTTCAAAACAGTGGTAGTAGCATAATTGCAGTTGAATGGGCAACAGCTAGTGGCTGTGGAGGTCGGTGGTTTGGGCGTGAGTTACGGGCCGCATATAATGCGTGGTGGGCAGCTTTGTTGCTGCTCCAGCATGTCACAGGTTGGGCTTCTGTATCCTACAGCATTTACGCCAGCTTTGGTTTGGGTTGAATGGTTGTCCTATTCGTCAGGACTGGAGGGTAGTGATGATGCTGCCCATAAGAGCATCGACTTTGGTCATCAGGTATCGAAATCGGAGATGGCAGCGCATAAAGGTTCGGGTAGGTGTCTCACCCAAAGGATGCAAGTAGGTTCACTTATCATTCACCTGTTTCAGGTGAATGATAATGGTCATTTCCCCGAGGCCACGTAAAGCGTTTTTTGTTCACAAATGTTCTTGAAAGACCTGAAAAAGATTGGCTGTATATGTAGCTAGAGATGGTGAGTACTCCTTCAGGAGATATGTTTTGAGGGAGTCATGAAATATAGGGCATCCCTTTGGTTGCAACGCCAATCAGAGATTTCTAGGAATATCTTCTAGGCTGGCCTTGAGAACAGAGTCTGTTTTGCTGCTTGAGCAAGTCACGCCCTTGAAGCAAAGCTGCACTTCGGTGCACTGAAACCGGGAAAACGCTTCTCAACTGTCGAGGGGTGGAGGCTTCATTGATGCAGCCTGGATAGAAAAGGCATGTTCTGTATGTGACATCATTAAAGAGTTGGGCGCAGTGGTGAGCACGAAAGACAGGCTAGAAGTGACTTTTATGAACGTGACATAACAAGCTTATATACAAATGGTTGAGAATAACAATGACATAAAAACGTAAAAAAATATGAAACAAGCAATGGTAAGCTTAAACAACATTGCAATGCATGAGTGTATATGAAATACACGTGCATTACACTCTTATATGATATAAAAGATATTAATGAGAGAGAGAGAGAGAGAGAGAGAGAGAGAGAGAGAGAGAGAGAGAGAGAGAGAGAGAGAGAGAGAGAGAGAGAGAGAGAGAGTGGTTTTGTGAAACTTGCAAGAACTGCATATTAAAATTATAACTCTGTAGCTCGGGGGATCACCCATCTAACAACCTTGAGAGAGAGAGAGAGAGAGAGAGAGAGAGAGAGAGAGAGAGAGAGAGAGAGAGAGAGAGAGAGAGAGAGAGAGAGAGAGAGAGAGAAATGGATGAAAGAGCAGCTCTCTCTCTCTCTCTCTCTCTCTCTCTCTCTCTCTCTCTCTCTCTCTCTCTCTCTCTCTCTCTCTCTCTCTCTATCTTGAGAGTCCTATTTTCCTAACGTTTAATGATATATTAAGAGAAATCTCATGTAAAGTAATTCGTATGTTTAATTCCCAATTCCTTGTTTTTGTATATACTGAGATACTTTCAGATATAATTGTTGCTTCATATTTATGGTGACTTGCGTTATATAAATATTTATTACCTTAATTTTCCTATTTCTCCAACCTTTTGACATATCTTTATTCCCTCTGAATTCGGTTCATATATCTACTCCCTATATACAAAACAAAAGAAAGCAACAATTTTCCATTTTTTTTGTTAAGATAATTTTGAAGATGTATCAATATAAAAGAAGAGAAAAAGTATGAGGTAGAAATTTATTTCTATCTGAGCACGATGTTGTGTGGATATTTATCCATATTGACTCATTAGGGGTAATTCAAATGAATTACTAGCAATTGTGTCACGTGTTGGGCCGGGAAGTCGGGGAAAACTCGCTGGTAAGAGACTGATGTCTCTCCAGGTAAATCCTGAACTGCAGATTAGCAGTTAGGTTCTGTCTTCTTTTATGGCCTCTCATGGAATGGTTGGAACAGACCTGGACTTTCATTAGAATGGGCTAGGGTTCAATCCCAAGTATTAGGTAGAAATTTATTTCTATTTGAGCACGATGTTGTGCTGATATTTATACATGTTGAATCATTAAGAGTATTTCGAATGAATTACTATCAATTGTGTCACGTGGAGGACCGGGAAGTCGGGGAAACCTCGCTGGTAAGAGACTGATGTCTCGCCAGGTAAATCCTGAACTGCAGATTAGCAGTTAGGTTCCGACTTCTTTTATGGCCTCTTGTGGAATGGTTGGAAGAGAACTGGCCTTTCATTAAAAGGGGCTAGGGTTCTAACCCACGTATGAGGTAGAAATTTATTTCTATTTGAACATGATGTTGTGTTGATATTTATATATATATATATATATATATATATATTATATATATATATATATATATATATATATATATATATATATATATATATATATATATATATATATATATATATATATATACTTGAGGATACACTCGAGCACACTATATATTATTTCTTTTCCTCTTGTTTTGTTAATGTTTTTATAGTTTATATAGGAGATATTTATTTTAATGTTACTCTTTTTTAAATTATTCTATTTTCCTTTTTTCTTTTCCTTACTGGGCTATTTTCCCTGTTGGGGCATCTCGGCTTATAGCATCCTGCTTTTCCAACTAGGGTTGTAGCTTAGCTAATAATAATAATAATAATAATAATAATAATAACAATAATAATAATAATAATAAATATGTTATATATATATATATATATATATATATATATATATATATATATATATATATATATATATATACATATATATATATATATATATATATAAGGATGAAGAGGACAGCAAGAAGACTTCGGATCATCTTACATATTTATTCAACACCAACGTTTCGGGAATCCATTCCCATCATCAGGGCTACATAAAACATGAAATTATGTTTACATTAGAAATTAATTATACATTTTTGCTTAAAATTGCTTTGGTATAAAAAATATTAAAAAACGGTTAAAAGAATCAAAATACTAAAACCTAGACGGTATATAAAAACATGTGGCTAACAGAGGTCCTTTACAATTATGATGATAAAAACACTTGTGATCAAAATGGAATAAAAAATATACATATATGTAAATGAATGGTCGAACTTACTGTCAAGAGATGTGGCTGAAAACTATAGGAATATTTGAGAAAATTCTTGAAGAAAATGATTTAACTACGAACAAAAAATAGATCAACAAGGGATGATAGGTAATGGTAGTTAGGCAATATGTAATGGTGTGGAGGTGGTTTGATTATTTAAGGAAGGGGACAGTTTCTTTATATAGAGAGATTCTAAGAGAAGGAGCGAAAGGCAATCGGATGTTTGGGAAAGAATTTCGAAATGGTTGTATTGTATATGAGTTTTACATGAGTTTGAATGATTTCTTATAGAGGAAAATTCTTGGGATTTTAATACGGAACCAGTGCGATGACTGACGCCCCTATGGGAATCGATGCGGACCTTCAGTAATCGTCGGGTAGACCCGATATAGTTTCCAAAATTACATTTTGGACAAGTATATTTGTAAACAACGAAGGACCGCATCAACTCCGGGAGGGTGTCTTTGAACCTGAAAAGTTTGCCAATATTTAAAGGGTTTTTTTAATATAAACTTAAAATTCACATATGGGTACAGAGTGCTGAGGGCTGTGGTGAGCTCGTTTCTGAAAAGAGCATTTTTAACATAAGGCAATGATACATACACTAGTTTTTTGGGAACTTCAGGACATTTATATTTAGGCTGAAAAATACCATTAAGAAATTTATTAACAATTCTGTCATAGAGGTGTGAAGGATAACAATTGTATGTAAAATATGTTTTTAAAAATGAAATTTTTTTATGAAAATTATGCCAGTCCGAACATAAGGAGTATGCTCTAAATAAAAGGGTTGTAATAGAGTTAATCTTGAATGATTTCGAACAACTGCTAAAAAAATTAAGACCCAAACCAGTGTATGTCTCTTTTCTAAAAATACCTGTAAGAAATCCTCTATTTGAACGTGAAATGTTTATGTCAAGGAATGGCAACTGGTTATCTTTTTCTATTTCCATGGTAAACTTAATGTTTGGGTGAATTCTATTTACATATTCTAAAAACTTGTCAGCATGGGATTTTTCTCTAAATAACAAAAAAGTGTCGTCAACGTATCTCTTATAGAAACTAGGACGAAAAGCTTCCGGACATTGTCCAAGGTATATTTCCTCCAAGTGGCACATGAATATATTGGCAAATGTAGGACCCAAGGGCGACCCCATTGCCATTCCATCAACCTGTTTGAATAATTTGGTATTAAAAACAAAATGAATATCTATTACTGAAAGTTCAAGGAGTTTTCTGAAACTGTTTGAATCAAAGCCGTTGAATAAGGTATTTTCGGTAGGAAAAAGCTTGTTGAGTATAATTTCTATTGTTTCATGAAGGGGCACGTTAGTAAACAAAGATTCTACATCCAAGCTAACCATAATTGAGTTACTATCTTGTTCAAGTATTTCGGGAATGAACTTGGCGGAGTTTTGAAGAGTAAATTGATTATTGGTTAAATGACTAAGGAGAGGAACTAGGAATTTGGCTAAGTGATAATTTGGCGAGTTATAAGCTGCTAAAATAGGCCTGAGGGGTACATTAGTCTTATGGACCTTAGGAAGTCCATACAGAACACTAAAAGAAGATCCTGAACTATATAATGATTGATAAGACTGTTCGGACAACATACCTTTATCTTTGAGTAGTTTTAATGTGCGGTTTATTTTATCTTCAACTTCAAAAATTAGGCTATATTGGAGATCACCAACTTCTAAAAATTTACTGGAATCTGATAAAACATTATTCATTTTCTGGATATAGTCACTGTGGTTAAGAATAACAACGCCTTTACCTTTATCTGGTCTGCAAATAACAATATTCCTGTTTTGTGAGAGTTTCTTGAGCACTGTAAAATCATCTTGTTTAAAAAAGGGAAACCAATTGGTGGCTTTCAAAGAGGAAAAACACCCTGTGGGCAATATCATGAATTGACTGTTGGGTTGCTTCTAAGTTAATATGTGCAGGAAGATTTCGAATGCAGTGAAAAAACCGTTCAAATGGTAGAAAAAATTGATAAAAGTTTGGTTTAAAATTTGGAAGGCAAAAATCAAGTCCTAAGGAAAGTAAAAATTCTTCTTTTTTAGACAGAACGTAGTCAGAGTAATTAAAAACAACATCCTTGGGAGAAAGGAATCTTGGCAGACTAATACCTAATTTTAAAAGTTTACGTTTATGAACCTCTGTTATATTTAGGGTATATTGTTTAATATTTCTACTTAAAAGTGATTTAACATAAAAACCATCGAGCGGGGACAAAGTGTTGTACAATGAATGTGACAGGGAGGACACTGAGCCTTTCAATCTATTGATAGATTTGGATTTAAAATCAATTTCAATGTCTAAGAGGGACTGAGTAGCAGTTCTATAAAAATCAGAGTTATAGAGTGAAGATCTATATAATTTAAACTTGATGAAATTAGGCACAATATTACTCATCTTACAATATAGCAAAAAATCGTGATCAAGTTGGGCCTTCTTCCATTTCTTGTCCGAGGACTCAAGACGTCGGTAAAGCCGGAGAGTGGAGCCATCGTATTTCCGCTGAATATAACTAGTAACATTTTCGCTTCTGGCAAGCTTAAGTTTAAGGATGAAGAGGACAGCAAGAAGACTTCGGATCATCTTACATATTTATTCAACACCAACGTTTCGGGAATCCATTCCCATCATCAGGGCTACATAAAACATGAAATTATGTTTACATTAGAAATTAATTATACATTTTTGCTTAAAATTGCTTTGGTATAAAAAATATTAAAAAACGGTTAAAAGAATCAAAATACTAAAACCTAGACGGTATATAAAAACATGTGGCTAACAGAGGTCCTTTACAATTATGATGATAAAAACACTTGTGATCAAAATGGAATAAAAAATATACATATATGTAAATGAATGGTCGAACTTACTGTCAAGAGATGTGGCTGAAAACTATAGGAATATTTGAGAAAATTCTTGAAGAAAATGATTTAACTACGAACAAAAAATAGATCAACAAGGGATGATAGGTAATGGTAGTTAGGCAATATGTAATGGTGTGGAGGTGGTTTGATTATTTAAGGAAGGGGACAGTTTCTTTATATAGAGAGATTCTAAGAGAAGGAGCGAAAGGCAATCGGATGTTTGGGAAAGAATTTCGAAATGGTTGTATTGTATATGAGTTTTACATGAGTTTGAATGATTTCTTATAGAGGAAAATTCTTGGGATTTTAATTCGGAACCAGTGCGATGACTGACGCCCCTATGGGAATCGATGCGGACCTTCAGTAATCGTCGGGTAGACCCGATATAGTTTCCAAAATTACATTTTGGACAAGTATATTTGTAAACAACGAAGGACCGCATCAACTCCGGGAGGGTGTCCTTGAACCTGAAAAGTTTGCCAATATTTAAAGGGTTTTTTAATATAAACTTAAAATTCACATATGGGTACAGAGTGCTGAGGGCTGTGGTGAGCTCGTTTCTGAAAAGAGCATTTTTAACATAAGGCAATGATACATACACTAGTTTTTTGGGAACTTCAGGACATTTATATTTAGGCTGAAAAATACCATTAAGAAATTTATTAACAATTCTGTCATAGAGGTGTGAAGGATAACAATTGTATGTAAAATATGTTTTTAAAAATGAAATTTCTTTATGAAAATTATGCCAGTCCGAACATAAGGAGTATGCTCTAAATAAAAGGGTTTGAATAGAGTTAATCTTGAATGATTTCGAACAACTGCTAAAAAAATTAAGACCCAAACCAGTGTATGTCTCTTTTCTAAAAATACCTGTAAGAAATCCTCTATTTGAACGTGAAATGTTTATGTCAAGGAATGGCAACTGGTTATCTTTTTCTATTTCCATGGTAAACTTAATGTTTGGGTGAATTCTATTTACATATTCTAAAAACTTGTCAGCATGGGATTTTTCTCTAAATAACAAAAAAGTGTCGTCAACGTATCTCTTATAGAAACTAGGACGAAAAGCTTCCGGACATTGTCCAAGGTATATTTCCTCCAAGTGGCACATGAATATATTGGCAAATGTAGGACCCAAGGGCGACCCCATTGCCATTCCATCAACCTGTTTGAATAATTTGGTATTAAAAACAAAATGAATATCTATTACTGAAAGTTCAAGGAGTTTTCTGAAACTGTTTGAATCAAAGCCGTTGAATAAGGTATTTTCGGTAGGAAAAAGCTTGTTGAGTATAATTTCTATTGTTTCATGAAGGGGCACGTTAGTAAACAAAGATTCTACATCCAAGCTAACCATAATTGAGTTACTATCTTGTTCAAGTATTTCGGGAATGAACTTGGCGGAGTTTTGAAGAGTAAATTGATTATTGGTTAAATGACTAAGGAGAGGAACTAGGAATTTGGCTAAGTGATAATTTGGCGAGTTATAAGCTGCTAAAATAGGCCTGAGGGGTACATTAGTCTTATGGACCTTAGGAAGTCCATACAGAACACTAAAAGAAGATCCTGAACTATATAATGATTGATAAGACTGTTCGGACAACATACCTTTATCTTTGAGTAGTTTTAATGTGCGGTTTATTTTATCTTCAACTTTAAAAATTAGGCTATATTGGAGATCACCAACTTCTAAAAATTTACTGGAATCTGATAAAACATTATTCATTTTCTGGATATAGTCACTGTGGTTAAGAATAACAACGCCTTTACCTTTATCTGGTCTGCAAATAACAATATTCCTGTTTTGTGAGAGTTTCTTGAGCACTGTAAAATCATCTTGTTTAAAAAAGGGAAACCAATTGGTGGCTTTCAAAGAGGAAAACACCCTGTGGGCAATATCATGAATTGACTGTTGGGTTGCTTCTAAGTTAATATGTGCAGGAAGATTTCGAATGCAGTGAAAAAACCGTTCAAATGGTAGAAAAAATTGATAAAAGTTTGGTTTAAAATTTGGAAGGCAAAAATCAAGTCCTAAGGAAAGTAAAAATTCTTCTTTTTTAGACAGAACGTAGTCAGAGTAATTAAAAACAACATCCTTGGGAGAAAGGAATCTTGGCAGACTAATACCTAATTTTAAAAGTTTACGTTTATGAACCTCTGTTATATTTAGGGTATATTGTTTAATATTTCTACTTAAAAGTGATTTAACATAAAAACCATCGAGCGGGGACAAAGTGTTGTACAATGAATGTGACAGGGAGGACACTGAGCCTTTCAATCTATTGATAGATTTGGATTTAAAATCAATTTCAATGTCTAAGAGGGACTGAGTAGCAGTTCTATAAAAATCAGAGTTATAGAGTGAAGATCTATATAATTTAAACTTGATGAAATTAGGCACAATATTACTCATCTTACAATATAGCAAAAAATCGTGATCAAGTTGGGCCTTCTTCCATTTCTTGTCCGAGGACTCAAGACGTCGGTAAAGCCGGAGAGTGGAGCCATCGTATTTCCGCTGAATATAACTAGTAACATTTTCGCTTCTGGCAAGCTTAAGTTTAAGGATGAAGAGGACAGCAAGAAGACTTCGGATCATCTTACATATTTATTCAACACCAACGTTTCGGGAATCCATTCCCATCATCAGGGCTACATAAAACATGAAATTATGTTTACATTAGAAATTAATTATACATTTTTGCTTAAAATTGCTTTGGTATAAAAAATATTAAAAAACGGTTAAAAGAATCAAAATACTAAAACCTAGACGGTATATAAAAACATGTGGCTAACAGAGGTCCTTTACAATTATGATGATAAAAACACTTGTGATCAAAATGGAATAAAAAATATACATATATGTAAATGAATGGTCGAACTTACTGTCAAGAGATGTGGCTGAAAACTATAGGAATATTTGAGAAAATTCTTGAAGAAAATGATTTAACTACGAACAAAAAATAGATCAACAAGGGATGATAGGTAATGGTAGTTAGGCAATATGTAATGGTGTGGAGGTGGTTTGATTATTTAAGGAAGGGGACAGTTTCTTTATATAGAGAGATTCTAAGAGAAGGAGCGAAAGGCAATCGGATGTTTGGGAAAGAATTTCGAAATGGTTGTATTGTATATGAGTTTTACATGAGTTTGAATGATTTCTTATAGAGGAAAATTCTTGGGATTTTAATACGGAACCAGTGCGATGACTGACGCCCCTATGGGAATCGATGCGGACCTTCAGTAATCGTCGGGTAGACCCGATATAGTTTCCAAAATTACATTTTGGACAAGTATATTTGTAAACAACGAAGGACCGCATCAACTCCGGGAGGGTGTCTTTGAACCTGAAAAGTTTGCCAATATTTAAAGGGTTTTTTAATATAAACTTAAAATTCACATATGGGTACAGAGTGCTGAGGGCTGTGGTGAGCTCGTTTCTGAAAAGAGCATTTTTAACATAAGGCAATGATACATACACTAGTTTTTTGGGAACTTCAGGACATTTATATTTAGGCTGAAAAATACCATTAAGAAATTTATTAACAATTCTGTCATAGAGGTGTGAAGGATAACAATTCAAGATTAACTCTATTCAAACCCTTTTATTTAGAGCATACTCCTTATGTTCGGACTGGCATAATTTTCATAAAGAAATTTCATTTTTAAAAACATATTTTACATACAATTGTTATCCTTCACACCTCTATGACAGAATTGTTAATAAATTTCTTAATGGTATTTTTCAGCCTAAATATAAATGTCCTGAAGTTCCCAAAAAACTAGTGTATGTATCATTGCCTTATGTTAAAAATGCTCTTTTCAGAAACGAGCTCACCACAGCCCTCAGCACTCTGTACCCATATGTGAATTTTAAGTTTATATTAAAAAACCCTTTAAATATTGGCAAACTTTTCAGGTTCAAAGACACCCTCCCGGAGTTGATGCGGTCCTTCGTTGTTTACAAATATACTTGTCCAAAATGTAATTTTGGAAACTATATCGGGTCTACCCGACGATTACTGAAGGTCCGCATCGATTCCCATAGGGGCGTCAGTCATCGCACTGGTTCCGTATTAAAATCCCAAGAATTTTCCTCTATAAGAAATCATTCAAACTCATGTAAAACTCATATACAATACAACCATTTCGAAATTCTTTCCCAAACATCCGATTGCCTTTCGCTCCTTCTCTTAGAATCTCTCTATATAAAGAAACTGTCCCCTTCCTTAAATAATCAAACCACCTCCACACCATTACATATTGCCTAACTACCATTACCTATCATCCCTTGTTGATCTATTTTTTGTTCGTAGTTAAATCATTTTCTTCAAGAATTTTCTCAAATATTCCTATAGTTTTCAGCCACATCTCTTGACAGTAAGTTCGACCATTCATTTACATATATGTATATTTTTTATTCCATTTTGATCACAAGTGTTTTTATCATCATAATTGTAAAGGACCTCTGTTAGCCACATGTTTTTATATACCGTCTAGGTTTTAGTATTTTGATTCTTTTAACCGTTTTTTAATATTTTTTATACCAAAGCAATTTTAAGCAAAAATGTATAATTAATTTCTAATGTAAACATAATTTCATGTTTTATGTAGCCCTGATGATGGGAATGGATTCCCGAAACGTTGGTGTTGAATAAATATGTAAGATGATCCGAAGTCTTCTTGCTGTCCTCTTCATCCTTAAACTTAAGCTTGCCAGAAGCGAAAATGTTACTAGTTATATTCAGCGGAAATACGATGGCTCCACTCTCCGGCTTTACCGACGTCTTGAGTCCTCGGACAAGAAATGGAAGAAGGCCCAACTTGATCACGATTTTTTGCTATATTGTAAGATGAGTAATATTGTGCCTAATTTCATCAAGTTTAAATTATATAGATCTTCACTCTATAACTCTGATTTTTATAGAACTGCTACTCAGTCCCTCTTAGACATTGAAATTGATTTTAAATCCAAATCTATCAATAGATTGAAAGGCTCAGTGTCCTCCCTGTCACATTCATTGTACAACACTTTGTCCCCGCTCGATGGTTTTTATGTTAAATCACTTTTAAGTAGAAATATTAAACAATATACCCTAAATATAACAGAGGTTCATAAACGTAAACTTTTAAAATTAGGTATTAGTCTGCCAAGATTCCTTTCTCCCAAGGATGTTGTTTTTAATTACTCTGACTACGTTCTGTCTAAAAAAGAAGAATTTTTACTTTCCTTAGGACTTGATTTTTGCCTTCCAAATTTTAAACCAAACTTTTATCAATTTTTTCTACCATTTGAACGGTTTTTTCACTGCATTCGAAATCTTCCTGCACATATTAACTTAGAAGCAACCCAACAGTCAATTCATGATATTGCCCACAGGGTGTTTTCCTCTTTGAAAGCCACCAATTGGTTTCCCTTTTTTAAACAAGATGATTTTACAGTGCTCAAGAAACTCTCACAAAACAGGAATATTGTTATTTGCAGACCAGATAAAGGTAAAGGCGTTGTTATTCTTAACCACAGTGACTATATCCAGAAAATGAATAATGTTTTATCAGATTCCAGTAAATTTTTAGAAGTTGGTGATCTCCAATATAGCCTAATTTTTAAAGTTGAAGATAAAATAAACCGCACATTAAAACTACTCAAAGATAAAGGTATGTTGTCCGAACAGTCTTATCAATCATTATATAGTTCAGGATCTTCTTTTAGTGTTCTGTATGGACTTCCTAAGGTCCATAAGACTAATGTACCCCTCAGGCCTATTTTAGCAGCTTATAACTCGCCAAATTATCACTTAGCCAAATTCCTAGTTCCTCTCCTTAGTCATTTAACCAATAATCAATTTACTCTTCAAAACTCCGCCAAGTTCATTCCCGAAATACTTGAACAAGATAGTAACTCAATTATGGTTAGCTTGGATGTAGAATCTTTGTTTACTAACGTGCCCCTTCATGAAACAATAGAAATTATACTCAACAAGCTTTTTCCTACCGAAAATACCTTATTCAACGGCTTTGATTCAAACAGTTTCAGAAAACTCCTTGAACTTTCAGTAATAGATATTCATTTTGTTTTTAATACCAAATTATTCAAACAGGTTGATGGAATGGCAATGGGGTCGCCCTTGGGTCCTACATTTGCCAATATATTCATGTGCCACTTGGAGGAAATATACCTTGGACAATGTCCGGAAGCTTTTCGTCCTAGTTTCTATAAGAGATACGTTGACGACACTTTTTTGTTATTTAGAGAAAAATCCCATGCTGACAAGTTTTTAGAATATGTAAATAGAATTCACCCAAACATTAAGTTTACCATGGAAATAGAAAAAGATAACCAGTTGCCATTCCTTGACATAAACATTTCACGTTCAAATAGAGGATTTCTTACAGGTATTTTTAGAAAAGAGACATACACTGGTTTGGGTCTTAATTTTTTTAGCAGTTGTTCGAAATCATTCAAGATTAACTCTATTCAAACCCTTTTATTTAGAGCATACTCCTTATGTTCGGACTGGCATAATTTTCATAAAGAAATTTCATTTTTAAAAACATATTTTACATACAATTGTTATCCTTCACACCTCTATGACAGAATTGTTAATAAATTTCTTAATGGTATTTTTCAGCCTAAATATAAATGTCCTGAAGTTCCCAAAAAACTAGTGTATGTATCATTGCCTTATGTTAAAAATGCTCTTTTCAGAAACGAGCTCACCACAGCCCTCAGCACTCTGTACCCATATGTGAATTTTAAGTTTATATTAAAAAACCCTTTAAATATTGGCAAACTTTTCAGGTTCAAAGACACCCTCCCGGAGTTGATGCGGTCCTTCGTTGTTTACAAATATACTTGTCCAAAATGTAATTTTGGAAACTATATCGGGTCTACCCGACGATTACTGAAGGTCCGCATCGATTCCCATAGGGGCGTCAGTCATCGCACTGGTTCCGTATTAAAATCCCAAGAATTTTCCTCTATAAGAAATCATTCAAACTCATGTAAAACTCATATACAATACAACCATTTCGAAATTCTTTCCCAAACATCCGATTGCCTTTCGCTCCTTCTCTTAGAATCTCTCTATATAAAGAAACTGTCCCCTTCCTTAAATAATCAAACCACCTCCACACCATTACATATTGCCTAACTACCATTACCTATCATCCCTTGTTGATCTATTTTTTGTTCGTAGTTAAATCATTTTCTTCAAGAATTTTCTCAAATATTCCTATAGTTTTCAGCCACATCTCTTGACAGTAAGTTCGACCATTCATTTACATATATGTATATTTTTTATTCCATTTTGATCACAAGTGTTTTTATCATCATAATTGTAAAGGACCTCTGTTAGCCACATGTTTTTATATACCGTCTAGGTTTTAGTATTTTGATTCTTTTAACCGTTTTTTAATATTTTTTATACCAAAGCAATTTTAAGCAAAAATGTATAATTAATTTCTAATGTAAACATAATTTCATGTTTTATGTAGCCCTGATGATGGGAATGGATTCCCGAAACGTTGGTGTTGAATAAATATGTAAGATGATCCGAAGTCTTCTTGCTGTCCTCTTCATCCTTAAACTTAAGCTTGCCAGAAGCGAAAATGTTACTAGTTATATATATATATATATATATATATATATATATATATATATATATATATATATATATATATATATATATATATATATATATATATATGTATATATATATATATATATATATATATATATATATATATATATATATATATATATATATATATACATGTATTTCATTTGTGCATTTAAAAGGTATATAACCAGTTCGTAAGGCGTTTTCCTCTTTTAGATTTAAGTAATTGTATGTAAATTGCGTAGTACTTTCGTCGTTCATTTTTTTTTATTTTTCATTCAAAACTCATCAAAACCCTTTTTCCATCAATGGAAAATATATATTTCCAACTTCGTAATTACTATTACCTGAGGCTTTTCAATGAATTTGTACATTCATCTTTATCAATGTTTTGTTTAATGTTTCATTGGAGAACGTGCAACATTATAATTGTAGGTTTTGTTGGATAATCATTGTAATTATAATGAGTCGAAAACATTTATCAGCCTTAAATGTATGGGATTATTATATGCGTAACTTTTAAACTGTGTGATATATGATTATAGCGGATCATATGATAACCCTAGTTTATTTCATTATATTTTTGGAGTAGTGGGGGATTACAATTCATTTTTGATGGACAATTCCACTATCGGTGTAGGGGAAATTAAAAGTACAGGTTACTAATAGGTTAGGTATTTGTTTACAAGAGCACGCTCTCTATTTACTCCAAAATTGTGATTTCCTGCAGCTCTCCCCTTTTAATACAGTAATTAGCATGTTCTTTAAATGCTGAAAAAAAAAAAAAATAGCAAATGTTGTGGAAGGAGGGGAGAGGGGGCGGGGTGGAGAAGATACTAAACGACCTGGAACTGACATCGTCAATAGTAAATCAAAGAGAAGTTCGTGACGTCAGCGGGCATTTGATATATATATATTCAAAATATATACTAAATTAAAAAATGTATCAATTACTCAAAAGTGTCACTATTTGTGAATTCTATATTTTATTTTGTAATACTTGACAATAAATCTTATCTTTTTTTAAAGAAACTTTTCACATGAATGACAATTTTTGCAGCGTATGGCTGCTTTCATTGGCGGGAAATTGGCAGGCATCCATAGTCAGTGTTCAATAGATGGCGTTAGTGTAGCAAAACGTCGTCTGGGAAAACTAGTCA
>NC_090725.1:167897834-167917834 GCF_036898095.1 Palaemon carinicauda
CTCCTTATCTCCCGATTCGTAAGCGTGCCTGGCGCCAATCCTGGCGCCATCTGTATTCCTTGTAGCGTACACGAGGTGCTACAGATACTGTATGTAGGGAAGGGTCCTACAGCCCTTTCTTAGAAAGGCAAGGGCGGGTCCATCAGGACGACATGGCCATCTCACCCAAAAATAGATTTTTCGCTTCGCTCAAAATCCGTTTTTTGGGCTCAAGCCATGTCGTCCTGATGGAAGTATACCAGAGAATTACTGTATCTGTGGATTCTCAGAACGTGCCGTACTCCCCGGAGGTAATTTTTCCCGGTCGACTAGACCTAGAGACCTAAGATGTTACCGTTATACATCTTTTCAACTAACTATAAACCATGTTAGAGCTTCCTGCCCCCTACAGGGAAGAGTCCTACTAGACTCTGGAAAAGTCTCGAAGAGTACATATACCTATGTATGAATACCAGGCAAGCTAATATAGTGGTCTCGCCCTATATTAAGTTAAGCATAGTTTGTAAAGAACCACTGCGTCAATATGAAATATCGACCAGTTCTCCGCACAATACTTGTATTGGACAAATGTTTATATCCGCATAAGAGGAAACTAGTAAAACCGCCATCGTCCCCTTATGGGACGGGGTCCACCCGTTAAGGGAAAGCATAAACCAATGCAACATAGCTTGCATAAAGGAACAATTCTATTAGAATTATCCCAGATAAGGTACATAGAATGAATGCTCAATTATACCAATAAATTGACACAGGTGAGGGAGACGCAAGGTTCTTAAGAACAAGTTCATTGACAGACAATAAACAGACAGGTTAACCACAATTATATATATATATATATATATATATATATATATATATATATATATATATATATATATATATATATATATATATATATATATATATATATATATATATATATATATATATATATATATATATATATAAGAAGAGGATAACCCAAAAATTTGAGCATAAGTATGATAGGAAACAGAACTTGCTTATCTGAAGGAAAAAACATTAAATGCCACTTTTAAGATACCGAGGTATCAAAGTCATAAAAGTCTGTATTACAAATCAATAACATTAGCGTTAGAAACGCTCGGCACACATGTCTGCACTTATGATAGGTTCACCTTTGGAAATGGAACAGTCTACATGGGCAACTCAGTGCCCTCACTTAGTTTGTAGTACAGTATTTAACTACACACTCACCCTTGAATTAATCGTCCCAATTAAAACCACTGTTCTTCACAGAGTTAAACAGTAGGGTTAACGACGCGACCCACTGCTACCACAGATCTCTTTAGTTCCTCTACCTGCTTCGCATAGTGGCGAAAAAACACCCTGGAAGACTTCCAGCCAGTGTATGAACGGAGATGTTCAAAATCCATACAATTAAAGAAATTTAAGGATGAGGCAACTTTCCTCGGATCGTGACCTGCAGGTGTACTGTCAGGATCCGCTCTGCGAATAAAATATGTGATTTTCGCTCTGAGTTGATTCAGAGATAAATTTGAGCCTGACGTTTCTCCCCTGAATAGTTGACCACCCTTGAAGTCTGAAGTTCTACGAAGATAGACCTTTAGGCATTCTACTGGTCATAGAGATGCATCTTCTTTCAGAGGGCTGTTGGTGGGTAACTCATTCTTGGCGAGAAACGTAGGATCCGGAAACAGGTTCAGTTCTCCCCCATCCAGGAACTGAACACGACCTGCCTCTCTCGAGAGGGCTACAATCTCACTAACCCTGGCCCCGGACGCGAGTGCAAATAGGAAAATAACTTTTTGTGTCAAATTCTTTAACGCACACTCTTCATTGCTCAACAGAGAAGCGAAATGAAGAACTTTGTCTAAAGACCATGAAATGGCCTTTGGAGGTACTGAAGGTCTGAGCCTAGCGCAGGCTTTCGGAACTTTATTAAAGAACTCGTTACCTAGGTCGACCTGGAAGGCATATAGAATGGGTCTTGTCAAAGCAGACTTACACGCTGAAATCGTGTTAGCTGCCAATCCTTGACCATGGAGGTGGATGAAGAAAGATAGGCAGAAGTCTGTCGAGATCTCCTGCGGATTCTTCGCCTTGACAAAGGCCACCCATTTCCTCCAAGATGACTCATATTGCCTTCTAGTAGATTTGCACTTATATTCCTCTAGGAAGTCTATGCTGGCTTTCGAAATCCTGAAACGCTTTCTCACCGCTAGGGAGAGAAAATCATGAGCTGCAGGGTTTTCTGTAATGAAGCGCAGACAGTCGACTTCTGGACTCGCTGGGTCAGAACTGGATCTGGTAGCGGTACAAACTTTAGCTGTAGTTCCAATGCCAGGGGGAACCACATGCTGTTCGGCCACTTGTGGGCTACTATTGCCACTACCCCCTTGAAGGATCTCAGTTTGTTGAGGACCCTCAACAGTAGGTTGTGATGAGGGAACAGATAAATCCTGGGCCCTCTGTTCCAGTTGAGGGACATCATATCCACTGCTTCCGCTAAGGGGTCCTCGTACGGGGACACGTACAGGGGTAACTTCTTGTTGTCTTTCGTCGCAAAGAGGTCTATCTGCAGTTCTGGGACTTGATTCAGAATGAAGGAGAATGATCCTGCGTCTAAGGACCATTCCAACTCTATCGGTGTGAACCTGGATAGAGCGTCCGCTGTCACATTGCGGACTCCTTGAAGGTGAACTGCCGACAGGTACCACTTCTTCTTTTCCGCCAATCGGAAGATGGCCAACATCACCAGGTTGAGAGGTGGTGACCTCGATCCTTGTTGATTCAAGCATCTCACAACTACCTCGCTGTCCATCACCAACCTTATGTGGATCGAGTGATGCGGGGAAACTTTCTTTAAGGTAAGGAGCACTGCCATAGCTTCTGGAAAGTTTATGTGAAAGGTCTTGAATAGCTTGGACCAAGTCCCCTGGACCTTTTTTCCCGATGAGAGTGACCTCCCCATCCTTCCTTCGAGACGTCTGAGTGAATCATAACCGACTGGGGAGGTGGCTGAAGAAGAACCGACTTCTTTAGAAGTCTGGCTTGGGACCAAGGCCTGAGAAGAGTACGTAGCCGAAGCGGAACTGGTCTTCTCAGATCTCTTCTCACATTTGATGCATAAATTCTCCAAACTCCGGTTGCATCCTTTAGCTGTGCTCTTAGCACTGGGTCTGTCACCGAAGCAAACTGGAGAGAGCTCAGTACCCTCTCCTGTTTGCGTCTTGATATCCTTTCGGAATCTAAAAGTCTCTTGACAGAACCCGCTATCTCCTTCCTTTTCTTCGCCGGGATGGAGAAACGGTGTGACAAAAGGTCCCAGTGGATTCCCAGCCACTGGAACTTTTGAGATGGAGAAAGTCGAGACTTTTTTTCTGTTTATCTTGAAGCCTAGGTACTCTAGGAACTGGATCACTTGACTGGAAGCTTGCAAGCATTCTGTCTCGGATGCTGCCCACACCAACCAGTCGTCCAGGTAGGCTACTACCTGAATTCCCTTTAGGCGTAATTGTTTGAGAGCTACGCTCGCAAGCTTCGTAAAAATCCTTGGGGCTATGTTTAGCCCGAAAGGCATGGCTCTGAAGGCCTATAGTCTTCGTTGTAGCCTGAACCCTAGGTAGGGGGAGAGTCGACGGTTGATTGGAATGTGCCAATAGGCGTCTGACAAGTCTATAGAGACGGAATATGCCCTCTTGGGCAGTAAGGTCCTTATGTGTTGCAGTGTTAGCATCTTGAATTTGCAATACACTATGAACTTGTTGAGTGGCGACAAGTCCAGAATGACCCTGAGCTTTTCCGAGTCTTTCTTGGGAACACAAAACAGCCTCCCTTGGAATTTGATGGACTTCACCTTTCGGATCACATTTTTCTCCAACAGTTCTTGAACGTACTCCTCCAGGACGGTTGTGGAGTGTTGGAAAACCCGAAGGCCCGGGGGTGGAGTGCTGTACCATCTCCAGCCCCGTCCATTCTTGAGTAGGCTGTGGGCCCAGGGATCGAAGGTCCACCGATCCCGAAATTTCAGAAGTCTCCCTCCTACCGGTATCATCCCACTTGGACTGCCGTCCCGAGGTCTTGCCTCCCTGACCACGACCACCCCTGAATCCCCTTCCCCTTGAGGGGCGCCCAAACGAGCCTCTGGCTGCCCCTATAGGCTTTGCTCGAAAGGAAGTAGACTGCCCTTCGAACGATGGGGTGAATGCCGTGGACTGTGTCGACACGGCCTGGGATACCCACTGAAAAGTGGTCGGGGTTTGTGCCACAATCTGGGGCACTGGAGGCAATGGCAATTGCAGTTGCTGTTGCTGTCTAAAAGGCTTGGCTGGCCGAGACGGTAGCCTAGTCCTCCTACTCTTCCTCTTTGGTTGAGGACCCTCATCCGGGGAAGACTTTCTTTTGATAGCCAGGCCCCACTTCTGGAGAAGGTTTCTAATCTCCAAGGCGGCTTTATCAACTACTTCTTTGACCAAATCGGTAGGGAAAAGGTCTTGGCCCCAAATGTTGGAGGAGATTAGTTTACTTGGCTCGTGTCTCACCGTAGCCGAGGTGAACACGAACTCCCTACAAGTAAAAGTAAAATATTATAAGAAAGGTAACAACATTAAAATAAATATATGAACTATAAAAACTTTAACAAAACAAGAGGAAGAGAAATCATACAGAATGGTGTACCTAAGTGTAACCTTAACCAAGAGACATTTTACTATACGTTCAGACTTTCCCCGGTTACCCTCGTGTATTGTTTTCATTCAATGGAGACTGATACCTCCTAGAATGTTATGAAACATTACATATCTCTTCGGAGATTTAAGGGTAATCTCTTTCCCTCTGAGTGTAGCCTCAGGCTACAACCCTAATAGCCGTGCCTTGAATTTTATTAAGACACGGCTAACTTAGGGTTTGTCCTGCCGCCTCTTCCCTTAACCGTTGGTTGTTGTATACCAGCAGGTATTGGGATTTAGTCAGAATCTCAGAGTATTTAGTCTTATGTCGGTGACCTGCTGGCAGGGCGAATGGGTTGTAGGATACCATCATTCCCTTCCCTGCTAGGTGGCCGGCAATGGAGGTTAGCCCTCATTAGTCGCACTCGAAGTTATAGTAGGATACCATCTTCTCCTTGCGACTAAAAGACTAGTCCTGTGCCACAGTACTCTGGGCTGAAGAGTAAATTTCTTTAGCGTAGGAACTCTATTTCTCCTTTGTTGAGAAGAGGCGGCAGTGTCTCCATCCCCTCAACTGTGTCGGCAATCTATAGGATGGAGAACTGAGTCTCTCATGTTCCCTGGGATTCTGTCGATACCGAAAGAGACTTTCTTTTAACAGGTGGTAGGACTGACAAATTTTGCCAGTTCCTTTCACACTCGTTAAAGGACTCTGTTCCCTACCCCTCTGTCCACTTTTGATGGCTGAGCCATTGCCTTTCTTTAGGCCAGCATCTTGCAACCTTACCTTTGCCGGTAGGTTGCCGGAGCCAGCCAGACTCCCTCTATAGCCATGACTTTGGCTGACGGCAGAGCATACTACAACCACATCATCTGTCGGAAACTGCAAGCCCAGCTGGCAGCCAAGATGGCTGCCGGAAGCTGGCGGCTGCCGGCGGCCATAATGGCCGTGAGTGGGAAGTCCCGTCTGTTCCCAAGGTTCTTCAGTCCTCCCTTGGACTGCTGCTACAGGTCCTGTTGCCGGGGTACTGCCGGCCAGGCCGGCAAAGGTAGTGGTGACTCAGTTGATGAAAGGGATATCGCGACATATCAGAGGACGTATTCTTGACACGCCACATGGCAATCTGCACCCTGACAGAGATTTCGTCTCGTAGGGGCAATTGGCAAGAAACGAATTCGGGAAAGAAAAAGAGGGAGCCGCTCCCAAGGCTCCTTATATCCCGATTCGTAAGCGTGCCTGGCGCCAATCCTGGCGCCATCTGTATTCCTTGTAGCGTACACGAGGTGCTACAGATACTGTATGTAGGGAAGGGTCCTACAGCCCTTTCTTAGAAAGGCAAGGGCGGGTCCATCAGGACGACATGGCCATCTCACCCAAAAATAGATTTTTCGCTTCGCTCAAAATCGGTTTTTTGGGGTCAAGCCATGTCGTCCTGATGGAAGTATACCAGAGCATTACTGTATCTGTGGATTCTCAGAACGTGCCGTACTCCCCGGAGGTAATTTTTCCCGGTCGACTAGACCTAGAGACCTAAGATGTTACCGTTATACATCTTTTCAACTAACTATAAACCATGTTAGAGCTTCCTGCCCCCTACAGGGAAGAGTCCTACTAGACTCTGGAAAAGTCTCGAAGAGTACATATACCTATGTATGAATACCAGGCAAGCTAATATAGTGGTCTCGCCCTATATTAAGTTAAGCATAGTTTGTAAAGAACCACTGCGTCAATATGAAATATCGACCAGTTCTCCGCACAATACTTGTATTGGACAAAGGTTTATATCCGCATAAGAGGAAACTAGTAAAACCGCCATCATCCCCTTATGGGACGGGGTCGACCCGTTAAGGGAAAGCATAAACCAATGCAACATAGCTTGCATAAAGGAACAATTCTATTAGAATTATCCCAGATAAGGTACATAGAATGAATACTCAATTATACCAATAAATTGACACAGGTGAAGGAGACGCAAGGTTCTTAAGAACAAGTTCATTGACAGACAATAAACAGACAGGTTAACCACAATTATATATATATATATATATATATATATATATATATATATATATATATATATATATATATATATATATATATATATATATATATATATATATATATATATATATATATATATATATATATATATATATATATATATATATATATATATATATATATATATATATATATATATATATATATATATATATATATATATATATATATAAGAAGAGGATAACCCAAAAATTTGAGCATAAGTATGATAGGAAACAGAACTTGCTTATCTGAAGGAAAAAACATTAAATGCCACTTTTAAGATACCGAGGTATCAAAGTCATAAAAGTCTGTATTACAAATCAATGACATTAGCGTTAGAAACGCTCGGCACACATGTCTGCACTTATGATAGGTTCACCTTTGGAAATGGAACAGTCTACATGGGCAACTCAGTGCCCTCACTTAGTTTGTAGTACAGTATTTAACTACACACTCACCCTTGAATTAATCGTCCCAATTAAAACCACTGTTCTCCACAGAGTTAAACAGTAGGGTTAACGACGCGACCCACTGCTACCACAGATCTCTTTAGTTCCTCTACCTGCTTCGCATAGTGGCGAAAAAACACCCTGGAAGACTTCCAGCCAGTGTATGAACGGAGATGTTCAAAATCCATACAATTAAGGAATTTAAGGATGAGGCAACTTTCCTCGGATCGTGACCTGCAGGTGTACTGTCAGGATCCGCTCTGCGAATAAAATATGTGATTTTCGCTCTGAGTTGATTCAGAGATAAATTTGAGCCTGACGTTTCTCCCCTGAATAGTTGACCACCCTTGAAGTCTGAAGTTCTACGAAGATAGACCTTTAGGCATTCTACTGGACATAGAGATGCATCTTCTTTCAGAGGGCAGATTCTCCAGGGACCCCACCTGTTGGTGGGTAACTCATTCTTGGCGAGAAACGTAGGATCCGGAAACAGGTTCAGTTCTCCCCCATCCAGGAACTGAACACGACCTGCCTCTCTCGAGAGGGCTACAATCTCACTAACCCTGGCCCCGGACGCGAGTGCAAATAGGAAAATAACTTTTTGTGTCAATTCTTTAACGCACACTCTTCATTGCTCAACAGAGAAGCGAAATGAAGAACTTTGTCTAAAGACCATGAAATGGCCTTTGGAGGTGCTGAAGGTCTGAGCCTAGCGCAGGCTTTCGGAACTTTATTAAAGAACTCGTTACCTAGGTCGACCTGGAAGGCATATAGAATGGGTCTTGTCAAAGCAGACTTACACGCTGAAATCGTGTTAGCTGCCAATCCTTGACCATGGAGGTGGATGAAGAAAGATAGGCAGAAGTCTGTCGAGATCTCCTGCGGATTCTTCGCCTTGACAAAGGCCACCCATTTCCTCCAAGATGACTCATATTGCCTTCTAGTAGATTTGCACTTATATTCCTCTAGGAAGTCTATGCTGGCTTTCGAAATCCCGAAACGCTTTCTCACCGCTAGGGAGAGAAAATCATGAGCTGCAGGGTTTTCTGTAATGAAGCTCAGACAGTCGACTTCTGGACTCGCTGGGTCAGAACTGGATCTGGTAGCGGTACAAACTTTAGCTGTAGTTCCAATGCCAGGGGGAACCACATGCTGTTCGGCCACTTGTGGGCTACTATTGCCACTACCCCCTTGAAGGATCTCAGTTTGTTGAGGACCCTCAACAGTAGGTTGTGATGAGGGAACAGATAAATCCTGGGCCCTCTGTTCCAGTTGAGGGACATCATATCCACTGCTTCCGCTAAGGGGTCCTCGTACAGGGACACGTACAGGGGTAACTTCTTGTTGTCTTTCGTCGCAAAGAGGTCTATCTGCAGTTCTGGGACTTTATTCAGAATGAAGGAGAATGATCCTGCGTCTAAGGACCATTCCAACTCTATCGGTGTGAACCTGGATAGAGCGTCCGCTGTCACATTGCGGACTCCTTGAAGGTGAACTGCCGACAGGTACCACTTCTTCTTTTCCGCCAATCGGAAGATGGCCAACATCACCAGGTTGAGAGGTGGTGACCTCGATCCTTGTTGATTCAAGCATCTCACAACTACCTCGCTGTCCATCACCAACCTTATGTGGATCGAGTGATGCGGGGAAACTTTCTTTAAGGTAAGGAGCACTGCCATAGCTTCTGGAAAGTTTATGTGAAAGGTCTTGAATAGCTTGGACCAAGTCCCCTGGACCTTTTTTCCCGATGAGAGTGACCTCCCCATCCTTCCTTCGAGACGTCTGAGTGAATCATAACCGACTGGGGAGGTGGCTGAAGAAGAACCGACTTCTTTAGAAGTCTGGCTTGGGACCAAGGCCTGAGAAGAGTACGTAGCCGAAGCGGAACTGGTCTTCTCAGATCTCTTCGCACGTTTGATGCATAAATTCTCCAAACTCCGGTTGCATCCTTTAGCTGTGCTCTTAGCACTGGGTCTGTCACCGAAGCAAACTGGAGAGAGCTCAGTACCCTCTCCTGTTTGCGTCTTGATATCCTTTCGGAATCTAAAAGTCTCTTGACAGAACCCGCTATCTCCTTCCTTTTCTTCGCCGGGATGGAGAAACGGTGTGACAAAAGGTCCCAGTGGATTCCCAGCCACTGGAACTTTTGAGATGGAGAAAGTCGAGACTTTTTTTCTGTTTATCTTGAAGCCTAGGTACTCTAGGAACTGGATCACTTGACTGGAAGCTTGCAAGCATTCTGTCTCGGATGCTGCCCACACCAACCAGTCGTCCAGGTAGGCTACTACCTGAATTCCCTTTAGGCGTAATTGTTTGAGAGCTACGCTCGCAAGCTTCGTAAAAATCCTTGGGGCTATGTTTAGCCCGAAAGGCATGGCTCTGAAGGCCTATAGTCTTCGTTGTAGCCTGAACCCTAGGTAGGGGGAGAGTCGACGGTTGATTGGAATGTGCCAATAGGCGTCTGACAAGTCTATAGAGACGGAATATGCCCTCTTGGGCAGTAAGGTCCTTATGTGTTGCAGTGTTAGCATCTTGAATTTGCAATACACTATGAACTTGTTGAGTGGCGACAAGTCCAGAATGACCCTGAGCTTTTCCGAGTCTTTCTTGGGAACACAAAACAGCCTCCCTTGGAATTTGATGGACTTCACCTTTCGGATCACATTTTTCTCCAACAGTTCTTGAACGTACTCCTCCAGGACGGTTGTGGAGTGTTGGAAAACCCGAAGGCCCGGGGGTGGAGTGCTGTACCATCTCCAGCCCCGTCCATTCTTGAGTAGGCTGTGGGCCCAGGGATCGAAGGTCCACCGATCCCGAAATTTCAAAAGTCTCCCTCCTACCGGTATCATCCCACTTGGACTGCCGTCCCGAGGTCTTGCCTCCCTGACCACGACCACCCCTGAATCCCCTTCCCCTTGAGGGGCGCCCAAACGAGCCTCTGGCTGCCCCTATAGGCTTTGCTCGAAAGGAAGTAGACTGCCCTTCGAACGATGGGGTGAATGCCGTGGACTGTGTCGACACGGCCTGGGATACCCACTGAAAAGTGGTCGGGGTTTGTGCCACAATCTGGGGCACTGGAGGCAATGGCAATTGCAGTTGCTGTTGCTGTCTAAAAGGCTTGGCTGGCCGAGACGGTAGCCTAGTCCTCCTACTCTTCCTCTTTGGTTGAGGACCCTCATCCGGGGAAGACTTTCTTTTGATAGCCAGGCCCCACTTCTGGAGAAGGTTTCTATTCTCCAAGGCGGCCTTATCAACTACTTCTTTGACCAAATCGGTAGGGAAAAGGTCTTGGCCCCAAATGTTGGAGGAGATTAGTTTACTTGGCTCGTGTCTCACCGTAGCCGAGGTGAACACGAACTCCCTACAAGCTCTCTTCGCCTTAACGAAGCCATAAAGGTCCTTCGTCACCGTGGCCAGATGAGTCTTGGCCACCACCTTGAACATTTCATGGACCTTGGGGTCACTTGCCATCGTCTCAAGAGTAGCCTGAAGAGACATTGAGGCAGCCAGTCTTTCTTTTGTCTCGAACTCTCTCTGCAAGAGAAAGTCAGACAGCTTAGGGAGGTCCTCGATATCAGCCTCCAACTTCCCAACTGAGAACGTAAGATGGACGTCCTTCCAGTCTTTTTGGTCCATAGGTAGGACCAGCTACAAGGTTTTACACTCCTCCAGGGAGGGGCAAGGCTTGTCGGTCTCGACTGCTTTTAGTACAGCCACATATCCTTTCTGTAAAAAGGGGAAGGCTCTAGCAGGAGAGGACACAAAGGAAGGGAGTTTCTTGCTCAAAGCAGCTACTTTTGAGTTAGAGAAGCCCCTCTCTTTCAACGAGGATGAAAGTAGAGCTTGAGCCTTAGTATGGTCCATCACTATGACCTCTTTCGGCTCTGGCTCCTCCTTTGAAGCTGGTTCCTTCCTCAGTCGGACACATGGTTTAGCATCTGAGCACAAGGGAAGGTCTTTGAGCCTTTGAGCCTTTTCTGGGGCCCATGTGATTCTGCAAGGCTCTGCATTCGCAGTTCCATTGCAGCCGCCTTCTCCTGATTCTCCTTTTGCATTTGTTGGATCATTCCAACAATAGAAGAGAGGGCCTGTCCCAGCTCTACTGGGAGACCGGCCGATGTTGAGGGAATAGGCTCCGGAATCTGAACCGGAGTAGCCGACACCTCGTCGACCTCTTCCTCTACGACGTCCGGGGCTTGAACTTCATCCTGGCCTTCTGCCAGGAGGTCTTCTTCCAAACGCTCGTCCATGTCAGACATCCTGTCATCTAACTGGATGTCCTGCATTGCGACCGCGACTTCAGCATCCACCTGGATCTGACTATGGGGGATCTCCTCTTGAGGCTGGGGAATCACAGCATCAGCTGATGCCTTAGGGAAAAGATACGCCCTCATCTTCTCACTTGGAAGATAAGGGCCAGAGGTGTTCTTTTGGAAGCCCCTTACTCAGGTACGAAGCTTCTCCCTTGCTATATCCCTTGATTCCGCCGTCCTAGGGGAATCAAAGGCCTCAGTAATCAGGTTAGTGCACACAGTACATACCTGAGGGTCCCATTACTGGAGATCATCCTCGGAGACTGCGCATGCTGCGTGTCTCCTACAAAACTCATGTCCGCAGAGATTCTTGCTGCGGACGTTGCAGAAATCATTTCCGCACTTCGGAAGGTCCTCCTGTAAAGAGAAGAAATTTCCATGAGTCTCAAGTGAACTATGTATCACTGGATATGCATAGTATAGCATAACAATACAGAAAGGAAAGACACACACTTGTGTTTCCCTCACAACCCATTGTTGCAGCCTTCCAGATAATAAAATCAAATGGTTAATCTCTTCTAGAGTAACCAATGCAAAGTTTCCAGAGGAAACAGGGGGAGCTCTTACCTAAGCAATGATTTTAAAATCCTGGATAGTAGACAGGAAAGAACTCACTTTCCTATCTGTAGGGCAACAGCAAAGGACTTTTGCAAGAAATCACAAAAGTGTTAGAACACACAGTGCTGTACCAAAACCCATACTATAGTTTTCTTCTTACAGTATATGTTATACTGAAGAATACTGGTACAGTATAGGAGGTAAGTGCCGGCCGGCACACACCATGACTAGCTTTAAAGTATACTACTTAACAGCTATAAGGCGGCAGAATGCTGGTTCAAATGCATGTGCCGGCCGGCAGTAAGTGCCGGCCGGCAACAGCCAATGCCGGCCGGCAATGACTGCCGGCCGGCAACTACACAAGGTAGTACCCAGCTGCCGGCCACACTCTTGGTGACCGGCAGACAAGGGCTGACATTAGCCAGCCGGCAAAGGTACAGGACCGATGCCAGCCGGCAGCAAAAGAACAAAAGGACTACACCCACCGGGCTGCCGGCCTCATAGGCCGGCAGCCAGGTCGGGTACAGCACCAGAAGAAAAATAGGATGGATGCCGGGATAAGAGTGTACACTACCTCCAAGCCTGGCAATCCGAAAGAGTGCATATAAGGAAGGGGAGAATCCAATTCAGGCTTCCTGACCAATGCCGTCTGGCTCTACAGGCAGGCATGGATGAGGGAACAAGGGAGGTCCGGGCAGCACTCAAAATATAAGACCCTTGCCGGCCGGCAGCTCTGCCGGCCGGCAAGGGGCTGAGTCAATTCCACATCATAATCTATCTAGGTCCAGATGTAGAACGACGTACAGTACTGTAATGGCTAGGCCATTACGGAGATAGAGGGGGAAGGGACAAATGAGGGTCCTACCAACCTTGCTTTAGTGACGGATCCCCCGCAGCCAAGAAACTTATCTCAGCCTAAGGGAGATCCAAGGGGGGAGGCCAGCAATACTTGCCAGCTCACAGAGCACCAAAGCAAGGAAGGTGTTGCTACTCCCAGGGAAAGAAACTTATCCTCCCCCGAGAACAGCAACAAGGACTAGTCTGGTAGATCACAAAAGAAGGAATCATATCCACAGAAACCTTCGGTAGTGACCTAAGGAGGCTAAGCCACCTTTGTCTGCGTCAGGCCAGCGAGGGAGACTCTACCCCAAGCCAGACAAACACAGACTCAGACTAAAAAACTCGGAAAAAACCACTTAGGGATAAGCCCAAGGCTTATACAGAGGGAAAGGGATTGCATACCTTCTCCGAAGAAAAGAAAGCAACCGGGGAGTATGAGAAAGTATACTAAGGCTCCATAAGCAACTTAGCCTAGGCACCAAGAGAATCGATTACCTAAATCACCGAAACTCACTCGTATACTATCTTGGAAATATTCCACACAATCTTAAATGTATAAAGCATAGCCTAAAGCTTCAATAAAATTTTAATACACTCGGAAAAACCAGAATCACGCATGAAGTACTAGGACCAAACGACTAGGCTACATGGCCTAGCGTAGGCCAGAATGGCGAATACTTCGCCAAAATAATACTAAGCACGAAAGGAAATCCTATGTAATGCTAAATAGCTAAAATTTATTAAAGCAAAACAAACGGGAATGTCGCTCTGACTAACTAAACTTATACCTAGCGAGCGACAGCGTCCATGACGCTTCCGGTAGGCTACGGCTCTTGTAACAAAGATTAAACCTATTAGACTAATCACTCAAAAATTTACCAAGAGCCTACATTTATACATAAAAGACATGGTACTCAACTTATCAGAGGCCGACGAAGACGGAGAAGCCATGAAAACCAGAATAAATCCAAGATTTGCGAGAAACACAGGAAAAAACGCCGAGTTGTTAAGCTACGCAAAAAGGAATACAGATAGCGCCAGGATTGGCGCCAGGCACGCTTACGAATCGGGAGATAAGGAGCCTTGGGAGCGGCTCCCCCTTTTTCTTTCCCGAATTCGTTTCTTGCCAATTGCCCCTACGAGACGAAATCTCTGTCAGGTTGCAGATTGCCATGTGGCGAGTCAAGAATACGTCCTCTGGTATGTCGCGGTATCCCTTTCAGGAGGGATATTCGCTCCAGGAGTTAGAATTCTGGTACCTTAAGGTAAATTCTCTGGGAATATCGCCGTAGTTGTAATATACCCTAGGAAGCTACCCTATAGGAACTTTCATCAGGACGACATGGCTTGAGCCCAAAAATATATATATATATATATATATATATATATATATATATATATATATATATATATATATATATATATATATATATATATATATATATATATATATATATATATATATATATATATATATATATATATATATATATATATATATATATATATAGAGAGAGAGAGAGAGAGAGAGAGAGAGAGAGAGAGAGAGAGAGAGAGAGAGAGATACGTTTCACATGAATGTAAACTATTCCGAAAAAATATATTCACAAAAAATCTCTCTCTCTCTCTCTCTCTCTCTCTCTCTCTCTCTCTCTCTCTCTCTCTCTCACACACACACAATTTAGGTATCGTTATAGAAAATCCTTAATGCAAATTTCTGCGTAATGTTTATAGTTTTTATCACACACAACAAATCTTGATATTGTGAAGCATGTGTTTTATATGAGCTCGTAAACTATACCAGGTTTGCTTTTTTAATTCTATCAGTGCCTCTTCCTTGCACTGTTAACAAACGAAATAGATTAGCATTATAGGTCATGTTTGATTTTGTTAAAATTGTTTTGATGTTCTTGCTGGTAAGTCCTGGTATTTCAGATCGACATATGTTTTTTGAAGTTCAGTTTCATTCACCTCGGTTCTTTATTACAACCTAACTGTTCACTCACACATTAATGACCGAAGGAGGGACCAGCTACCTCATTCTTTCCCATTTTACTGCGTGTCTTACTGTTTGATCATGCTACCCTCCGACACTGACTCTCCTTTCAACGCATCCCATGAAACTAACGCCTGGCTTAACCGTACAGGGGTCTAATTACGCATCTAGAGCTGGACTTGCTCAAAAACCTAAGCCGACTATATCCTATCAGCGATCCCATACACACTTTCCTAGAAATCTCTGCTTAGCTTTGTGAGTAAGGAGACACGCAAATAGCGTATTACTCCCTCAAAACACACTTCCTGGAGCAGTAAATTGCATTCATCAGTCTCATGTATAGCCAATCTTTTTAAGCTCTTTCAACAACTATGTGGGACCAAAAGATTTCGCTCACCCCTTCGGAAAATGACCAGTATCACTTGACTCCAGCAAGCCCCAAATAGCTCTCCTCACGAGAAGAACCTACTTTTTGACCTTTGGGTATGATATTTCCCTGAACTTGTACACGCGATCATACCCTATGACGATATTTTTCCAAGGAAGAACCTGATGACCAACGACGATGCCCTTATGAGTGGCTACTTTACCATCTTCAAGACCTCCATCTATGCCTCCACTCCTGACGAGGAGGACTACTATTCATTAGCGACCGAAGCTGACATGTATGTAGTAGGACACAGACACCGACCCTGTGATGTGCCAGAGTGATGACAAAGCCGCCCATTGCCCGACACTCTCTAATGCCCCAACCAACTAACAATTGTCTACAGCAAATTACTGACGCCCATCAGCCGCGGATATGCTACTACCACTACAGATTCTAGGCTGCTGCGAAGAAATGTACAAACGATTGTTTGTGGCTAAAAACGTATGAATAGGGCCTTGCTTTTTCTGGATACAAGTATGAGAAAGACACAGGTAGTTGCTTTTCTCTTCAGCCAAGATCACTTTCCAGGACACGACGTACACTATCTACATCTGCCGACATCTGATTGGTAGCAGCTAATGGATCTGTGATACTGGCCCATGGAAACTTTTTTGTCTTCTGGAGGCACCTGATATAATTGGAAGTTTCCCGTTGCTGCCAATCCATGTTGAATATTTCCTCTCACATTTCCACAACTTGATTGATGTTGCTCATCAACGTATAGTCAACGCAGACTCACAGTAGTCAATACCTCTGCAACCAGTCCCTCCCGACCTCACTCTCAACACCAGCACACCCATGAAGGCCTACGTCCACCTAATCAGGCCGTACCAAAAAGACTCTACCAAACGCCAACTTTACTTGTGAAACATGGTATCTATCATCATATCCAAATGAAAACACACAGTGTTTGCCAAATTCAGGAGTTTAGCAACGAATTTTTTGCCTGTCGCTAAACAAATCTTCATCAAAAACGGCTCAAGGCCACGGCTGTCATGCTTACACCTCCTCCTGATGAAAAAATGATTCTCTTCAACACTGGGAATTGTAGGTGGTGAACATATGTATAGAACCGGGTCACTATTCCTGATTGAACATCACTGAAGTGACCTCCTACTTGCGCAAAGCGAAGATTTTCTTCATGCCTGACCTCCTGAAGGGGCATTATCAGTTGTCTATGAACCCAAAAGATATCGACAAGACTACCATCAGCACCCCATTCGGTTAATACACCTTAAATTACTCTCGTTTTGCCCTTAGTCATACTGGTACCACTTGTTAATGTATAATGGATAGCATCTTAAGGGACTTACCATTCTCTGTATGCTACTCCAAAGAAGAGCACCTTCATTACCAATGCAATTTGCTTGATCGCCTATATATATATATATATATATATATATATATATATATATATATATATATATATATATATATATATATATATATATATATATATATATATATATATATATATATATATATATATATATATATATATATATATATATATATATATATATATATATATATATATATATGATTGTGAACTAATCTAATGAAAATAAAAATGACTACTCTGCGAGTTTGGACAGGCAATAATAGAATAAGCAATGAAACTAATTATTAATTAAACGCTTACCATCATGTGAAATACATTCAGTATGTACGTTCATCATAACGACCTATGGAATTTTTTATTTTTTTCGTTTTTTTTTTTTCAATACTCCCTATATTGCAAATTGGAACTTTGGTTCTTTGTAATTAGAAGAGGGACATGGACATGAGAACTATCCAGACCCTAAAATAGTAAAAATAATAAATATACTTATGATAATAACTGTAAGACTGAGAAAAAAAAACATAAATTGGAACCAGTTTTTTTTTCATTAAACCTTGCATGATATAATATATATATATATATATATATATATATATATATATATATATATATATATATATATATATATATATATGTATATAAATATATATATAAAAATAATAAATATACTTATGATAATAACTGTAAGACTGAGAAAAAAAAACATAAATTGGAACCAGTTTTTTTTTTCATTAAACCTTGCATGATATATATATATATATATATATATATATATATATATATATATATATATATATATATATATATATATATATATATATATATATATATATATACATATGTGTATATATATATATATATATATATATATATATATATATATATATATATATATATATATATATATATATATATATATATATATATATATATATATATATATATATATATATATATATATATATATATATATATATATACACATATGTATATATATATATATATATATATATATATATATATATATATATATATATATATATATATATATATATATATACACATACACACACACATATATATATATATATATATATATATATATATATATATATATATATATATATATATATATATATATATATATATATATATATATATATATATATATATATACTGATCATTTATGAGATGTCCATAATTATGTAAGCTAATATATTTCTTGGACGTATGAAACATAATTTATCTAATTACCTGATTATCAGCAAAATGATATGAATCATCCAAATACCTTTAGATCACTTAATAGATATTTTGAATTACTTTATTGTGTGTTTATTACTTCTTTATTAACACGTTATAATCTCTTTCAGGTCTTTAAGGTAAAAGTTGAATGATTTAGCTTCCGCAGACCCATCTGAAAAATTTTATAAAAAATCCTATCAGCCATTGATCATATGAAAGATATTTCACTCTATTTATGATGTCTTTATTTATTTCATACCGCTTCAATATCCTTAACAAAATGATCTTCGGAAGCGACCTCAGTAAGATGGCTAATACTCATTTGAGAATATGACCTTTTTTTTTAATTGGGAGATTAGCTTATGCAAACCTACAATAATGGTCAATGGACATCATCAGAAGAACGAGACATTTCTTTCTGTGTATTTTTTTTCTTTTGAGTCATCTAACTCCCACTATGTCTGCAGTTCTGCTAAAGATTTAGGATATGACTAACCCTTTTAGGTGCAAGCACGGTTCTAGGTTCTACGTCCTTCGGGATTATTCTGAGATCTTCTTTATGGATATGCACTATTTCCAGTTCACCTTGTAAAAATCCTTCTATTGTATCTTTTAGATATCAGTATTTATCCTATTTTTCCATATCGTTATTCGTACTTTATTTTATTCAATGACTTTACAATATATATCATTCATATGGTTATGATAATAATGATAACAGCATTGATAACAATAAAAACTCTGTTAACGACTATGAAATTGTATCATGTTAAATCAAAACAATTAAAACTTTAGACTGTAACCTGATCTTAAGATTATCTAAATTTTGTTCAGAATATTTCGATTTGTTTTCGAAATTAGCTATGAAAATTCAGATCATTAGCAAGTAATTGATATGTTGTTGTTGCGGAAGTTTTTATTGAAACTATTTACATTCATTTTTTCCATTCAGATATATAAAATTCTGAATAAGGAGAGACACTACCACTAGAGAGGTAACGGATTCTTTTACTGGCCAGACAGTAATGCATTGGACCCCTCTCTCTGGTTACGGCAAATTTTTTCTTTGCCTACACTTACACAGAATAGTCAGGCCTATTCTTTACATATTTTTGTCTTTCCTAATACACCTGACATGAATGAGATACTAAACACTTCTTCACCCAAGGGTTAATTACTGTACTGTAATTTGTTCAGTGTACTTTCCTTTCGGTAAGGGTAGAAGAGACTCTTTAGCTATGGTAAGCAGCTCTTCTAGGAGAAGGACACTACAAAATTAAACCATTGTTCTCTAGTCCTGGGTTGTGTCATAGCCTCTGTACCATGGTATTCCACTGTCTTGGATTAGAGTTCTCTTGCTTAAGGGTACACTCGGGCACACTATTCTATCTTCTAATAATTTTTTTTTCTCCCTCTTGTTTTTCTGAAATGGTGTGTTGGGCAGGCTTAATAGAAGGGCCATGGATGCCTGGTGGTTTATCAAGAGGATGTCTTTACCTTTTTTTATTCTTTTTCTTCTCAAAACCATACTTACTGTCCTCCCTTCAATTGAAGTGGCTATCCTGGAGGGTATTTAGCCTTGCATGGTGTATCGGCTCCTCCATGTTGACCAATTTTTCCGAATTTTTACTATAGTCTATGGGTATCATCATTCACTTTATTTATAACTCTGTGCATATTGTTTTTGTTATAATTGTTGTTAATCTAGTTTTTAAGTATATCTCTTTTTTATTTCTATTAATTCTTATGCTGTCTGGAGACTGAGCGAGATCCGGGACTAGTACTTCTTAGATTTCGTCAATGTCGTCTTCTGTAGTGCAATATTCGTGGTCTTCACGCAAATATTTAAGACCCTACAGTTGCGTCCAGATAGTATGATATTCTTTTGTGCTCAAAAACTTTGGTTTCTAATATGAGGCACTCATCTGAGCTCCTTATAACTGGTTTTAAAAAGCCAATAATGTTGAAACGTGATGCCATCCCTAGGGCCTGGGAAATGGCGGTGAATATTAGGACCGAGTACCCTGCTTCTCATAAGTCTTGCTATCAATGTGGATGTCATGAGATTCAGGTAATAAAAGTTTATGGCAGGTATAACGACTTTTATTTGAGTTTGATCTACCGGAATCCAGAT